>NW_013671937.1:3181-13857 GCF_000517525.1 Limulus polyphemus | reverse complement strand
TATTTTTACTGCCGTCCCATAAGATAGGAATGAATTGAAATGGGTCTACAACCAAAAACCGTATCAGTCCGTGACTGTGAGATAAGTAATGACCAAAATCTTTCTTTTCCATACTAAAATATTCCTAAGGCCCTAAGTCATGGTTGGGTATATAATTCAAAGTATTTTGTACCATTATCGAACTGGACAAAGAATAAAAGTATTAAAAAACAGTGTTATGAAACATTCGCTACAGTCAGCAGTTTGTTAAGATATTCCAAACTTTACTATAGCTTTAAAATTAAATTGATAGTTTTCATTCATCGAGTGATTGAATGCTACACATTGCATCGCATTCACGACAAGAGGTAATCACCATTTTTATATTTCGACAAATTATGTTTGTTTGTTTTGGATTTCGCGCAAAGCTACACGAGGGCTATCTGAGCTAGTCGTCTCTAATTTAGCAGTGTAAGACTAGAGGGAAGGCAGCTAGTCATCACCACCCACCGCCAACTCTTGGGCTACTCTTTTACCAACGAATAGTGGGACTGACCGTCACATTATAACGCCCCCACGGCTGAAAGGGCGAGCATGTTTGATGTGACAGGAATTCGAACTCGCGCCCTAACCACCTGGCCATGCCGGGCGACAAAGTATCTTTTATAAAATATCTTCTACAAAGTATATAATTATAGTACTATTAAAAAAAAACATTTAAAGAATGATGCATAACAATTACAAATATTTCGTCCATTTAAAACATTGTAAGTAAGCTTTCAAGTAAGAGACGAAAATTATTAACTATTAATTGCTTCTTTTATTTTCTGATTGCTTCATTATCAGTCGCTGTGTATCATTGCTGTATAACTGTAAATATCACCGTGTCAATCGAATATTTAAAAGAAATTGTTCAATTGCCTTACTGCTAATACCGTAAGATTGCGTGACCTATTATATAATTACCCTTTTATTTCGCAAAAATACTCAAAATAATTTCGTATACGATCTTCCAATATGTGCATTTACTGGACTTTTGGCTTCGGTATCATTAATGTAATTAATTTACGTCTAATTGGAAGATATCACATAAAATAAATGATTTTTCTCTTTAAAGCCATAAATTCCTACTGAATTTAATCAATTATCACCTGGTTAACGTAACGCTTGAAGCTAGAGAAAGAGTTTGGTTGAGTAATGACCTTTTTTGAAAATAAATTTCACATGATAATACTAAAAATATCATTAGTAAAACGGAAAACGTACTTACCAGTGAAACTTCCAAATTCATGCTGATAACTGAATAAAACAAACTTTGTTAGGTGATTTAACGTAATCAATCATATTTTTATCTTGTAGTAGGCTGTGTTCTTAATTTGGACATTTTTCTTGTTGAATGGAAATAATGACGTAACTACACGTCTGAAACTTTAATTTTCTCTGTTTGAGCAATACAGAACACGAGTTGGGCTAGAGTAGATTTGTTATTGACCAGAGTCAGTTATTTCAATTTATTTATCTGTAAAATCGGTGAGTTAGTTAAATAGTGAAATTGTTATCTCATGAATAATTCTGTAAGTTACTGAGAAACATTTACTTCGGTTTTGCAGATTTTGAGTTTGTGTTTGCGACGAAATACTACAGATATATAAAAAAGTGCAAATCTATGAGAGAAGTTATTAAGTAAGTGATATTTCCTTATTTACAACTATTGTGAATTTAGGCCTATCAACATGCATTTGTTAAGCTAATCGAATTAATTGTAATAGAAGAAATAAAGCAATTTTTGTTATAAGTGGAATTCACCTTCCATTATTCTTCTTACCAAATAATCCAAAAGAATCCTGCCAACGACAGGAATCATTACAGCACTGGTATCCAGGGTGGGATTATAGTTAAAATGAAATACAAACTGAACTTCAAGATGGCTATACGTCCCTTAAGAGAAGTTGAAAATTTAATAGAAATGATGAGACAATGGAAAACAAGGTAAAAAAAGACAAGGACAAAAAATGAGAAGAGAGACAGGAATATTAAAAGAAGATGAAGTGATTTCCAACTAACAGAAAATTAAATGAAGACGAAGAAGAAAGAGTCAAAGAAGAAGAAAGACGAAGATAATTAAGATACGAATTACAAAAACAAAATATAAGATTAGCAAACAAATTGCAAAAACAGTTCAGTTTGATATAAATAAAGACATAAAACATAAATAATGAAATTCTTTAATTTATAGGATATTTACAGAAAGCTTAGAATGACAAGTTTGAAGAAGTAAGAAGGATTAAGACAACAGGATTGATGAAGTACATAAGGATTAAAACCACAGGATTGATTAAGTACATAAGGATTAAAACAACAGGATTGAAGAAGTACAGAAGGATTAAGACAACGCGATTGAAGAAGTACAGAAGATTAAGAAAACAGGATTGAGGAAGTACAGGAAGTTAATATTAATAAGAGTAAATAAGCCATAGAAAATGTACAGAAAAATAAATGTCGGGATCAAACATCTATAAACTGAACTAGCAAATGTAAGTATCAAATGCTATTCATGTATGCAATATAGTACTTTAAAAGCTATGGTCTAAAAGCCGAAAGTTGGCAAAGTATTAAAACCATTAGGCCTAAAATTTGTGATAAAAATCACGTAACTGAGAGATGTGAGAGACAAAAGGTAGGTCTGAAATGGTATTTGTATACACATATAAATTTCAATCCAATGTTGGAAAATTAAAATATATGTGAGAAACAAATATGCAGTTTACATGATTTTTTTACACAAATTTTACAGATATTGATTTTTAATGCCTCGCTAGCTTTCGGTGTTTAAATCGAAACTTTTAAAATATTATACTGCATATATAAATATCGTTTCAGAGAACATTTTCTTTCTCATCGTCCAGTTCAACTATCGACTTTTGGTATTTAACGAAACACCCCTTGGGCAGTGGCTCGTGAGAAATTAAAGATGTATCTGAAATTCTATTTGCACACACACCTCTGATCTCTGATTTCAAATTAGAAATGTTAATGTTGTTAATTGTCAAGAGTTTTTATTGTTAATTATGGAAGTTTAAGTTTAACTACCATTAATGTTTACTGTAATAAGATTACTCAAAAGTCTTCACAGTGCAGGGAGAAAGCAGTGTTTTAAACTATGGTTTTAACTTAGACGTTTGTATTGTTGTTCGATTTCACGTGATGAGTGCGTGGTTTAATGTCTGGAACGCTCTCCAAAGTTTAGGAGAGTTTGAGCCTTATTAAACGCGATTTAGGCCAAAGTATTTGTTTGTTGTTAAGCAAAAAGGTACACAATGGGCTAACTGTGCTCTACTCACCGTGGATATCAAAACTCATTTTTTGGCGTCAGAAGCCCTGAGTCATATAGCTTAACCACCTGGAAGCAGCCTAGAATAGAATTTAATATTAATCATTGTATCAGATGATTAGTTATTTAGTCAGTGAAGTCATTGAATTATTGAGAGTTAATCAGTTACTCTCTGAATATGACTCTAAGTTACCTGAGACATTTATTTCAGATTTGTAAACGTTGAGTTCGTAATCACCTCGAAGTACTAGAACTACGAGAAACAGATATACGTACAAATGTTGGAAAATAAGTATCAGTTAGCATTAAGAGGTTTTGATAGGAGGAATAAAACGTTTTGTTGTTGTCGTTGTTCTTATAGTTAAGTGGGCCGGACTTTCCATTATTCTTTTTAGAGTATAATCCAAAAGAACCCGCTGAAGAATACAAATTTTTACACTTATATTTTCTTAATTAAATTCTGAACCCAAAATAAAAGCGAAAATATTTGAAATAAATGAGCATATTTAACTCTTTCTATGAAACATGTTCTGGTTTTGTTTTTGAGAGGCGTAGCTAAGGTGTGATTTTCCTTTACTAAAATATTTAAAACCGATCAAGTCATGCCAATGCATGACGTTAAAGCTTGTATCACAGATGTATTTCATACATCGGCAAAAGGAGTAGTTCTGTTTTTATACGTGCTGCTGGTATATGAAGTCACCTTGGCAACAACAGTTATAAAAACTAATATTAAAATATGTTCGTGTTTTTTATTTTTTTAATGTACGTAATTGCGTGTCACGCAACAGAATACTTTAGTGCGTTCTATTAAAAAACATATATGCTTAAAATATTAGGTGTGTGTGTGGCCTAACTCTACGTTATAATCGAATGTTTGAAGAAAATTACGTCATTGGAGCTCACGTATTTCATATGCACGAAATTGCATCCTGTACAAGCTTGCGCTGGCTTGTGTTGAACAGGTTAACTAGAGAAAACAAAAACCTACACTGTTATAAAGTTACCTCTCGTAATCCTGGTATGGATTACTTAGTAGCCTGCCGGTAATAAAAACTTTGATATACCAAATAGCCGGTTTCGCTCAATTGGCAAGATGCATAACATTATGCACAAGTTAACGGCATAAATACGAGAGAAATCAGTGCAATTATTAACTGTAATCAGTAGCCTATCGATAACAAAAACTTGAATATAGTGAAGAGTTTGCTTTATCCAGTAAGAGTGTTGGATAACATTAACTATAAGTTAACAAAAAACAACAAGTGTGTTGGATAACATTAACTATAAGTTAACAAAAAACAAAAAGTGTGTTGGATAACATTAACTATAAGTTAACAAAAAACAACAACAAGTGTGTTGGATAACATTAACTATAAGTTAACAAAAAACAACAACAAGTGTGTTAGATAACATTAACTATAAGTTAACAAAACAACAAGTGTGTTGGATAACATTAACTATAAGTTAACAAAAAACAACAACAAGTGTGTTGGATAACATTAACTATAAGTTAACAAAAAACAACAACAAGTGTGTTGGATAACATTAACTATAAGTTAACAAAAACAACAACAAGAATGTTGGATAACATTAGCTAAAAGTTAACAAAAACAACAACAAGAATGTTGGATAACATTAATTATAAGGTAACAAAAATAACAACAAGAGTGTTGGATAACATTAATTATAAGGTAACAAAAAACAACAACAAGAGTGTTGGATGACATTAACTATAAGTTTAAAAAAAAACGGAGAATTTTTTTTTTTAATCTAGACCAAAGTTTCGTTGACATAGTAATGTACGATAGCCAATAGCTCCTATCGTTCTTATACACAATACTTTCCATATGAGTTGACATTTCTTTGTCTTACACTAGTTCTTAATGGCTTTGCTTCTTTAGAAAATTGTTAAGGATCGTATCAACAAGTACATACACGGAGTAAGTTGCAAGCTTACGAAGTTGCTAAACATATAAGTACTTAAGTATCAAAACTTATAAAGCAGTAGTTTAAAATGCTTTATTCGTTATTAACTAGTATTGTAGGAGATAGATAAGAACCACCTACCCCCCCCCCCCAAAAAAAAAGAAAGAAAGCGGTAACAACTTGCAGAATGTGAAAGTGTGTTTGTTTTACAAGGGCATTTTTTCGAATAAGCACTCTTCTGGTAACTTCTCCTTTCTAAGACAACTACGTGTATCTCCATCTACAAGTTTTAGAAGAAGAAGGCTTCTGAAGATCTACACATTTGGCGGACTCTAAGTTAATCTCCAAGCCCAATGGTTGCATTCGTCAATTGGGCTTGAAGATTAACTTAGACCCCGCTAAATACATCACGTGAAGAGGAAGAAAGGAAGAGAGACTGACTAAAGATCAGCCTTTTTTAAAGCATAATGCATAACAACAGCTACCTATTTAAATATTTTCTTAGTTTTAGATCCTATTAATTACTAAACTTGATAATCTGGAAACTGCAAAAACATTTTAGCGAAACCATGCCAAGGTCGTCTAATACGTCTAATACTTACTAGGAGATAATGTAATTTGTAAAAAACAATCTCATGTTACAATAACAAAAGATATGACATTTTTAACGGATGTTGAACTTAGAGAAACATTGGAAATATTTTAAATGGAACTTAAATTTTCATAAAATGTTATTTAAAAGATAAAATATTACTCTTGAGATCTTTTTAAAGGAAAATTTATTTATTTATATGATAAAAGGAAGAACGGAGACTCATAATGATCGAGAGGTTTAAATCTTAACATTAACGTGTAGGCCTCCCAGTGGCACAGCGGTATGTCTGCGGACTTACAACGCTAGAATCCGGGTTTCGATACCCGTGGTGGGCAGAGCACAGATATCCCATTGTGTAACTTTGTGCTTAACTTCAAACAAACAATTAACGTGTATAATTTGTATACGTTCAGGCGACAGTGTTTTTCTTACATAATAATTATGTCCTGGTGGGTCAGCGGTAAGTTTACGGATTTACAACACTAGAATCCAAGGTTCGATTCAGCTTCGTGTAGCTTTCCACTTAAAAAAACATTTTTTTTTCTACAGCGCTTAGTGTGTTTCAGTGTTTAAATTATTAATTGTTTGTTTTAGTTACACAATGGGCTATCTATGCTGTGCCCACCGCGGGTATAAAACCCAGATTTTTAACATTTTAAACGGAAAAGTTTGTCTCTGAGCCACAAGAGGGCAACATGGAAATGCAAATAATGTTTGTTTTATTTTCGTTTAAACCATTATATATATTTTGTTTTTGGTAAGACCAGTGGATTTAACAAGTTAAAGAGTTGTAACATATAGAATCTGGAATCTTGTAATTTCTTGCAGAGTTAAACATCTAGCTTTTTAAATTCGATGACGAGGAACCCACTTTGAGACTAACAATGGTTGGAGACGGCTTGAATATTTAATGAAGAAAAACGTTAATATAAGTTTAACATAACAGCAAATGTACAACGTTTCCACAAGGTTTTGTCATCATCAGGTTCCAAACTAGTCGAAACGTTGTACATTTGCTGTTATGTTAAACAGTTTTTCTTCATTACCCATTCAAGCCGTCTCCAACCATTATCTAGCTTTTTAATTCAAAATAAGGTAATTGGAATTTGAATTATCGTTACCAGATAGTTAACTAGCTCCAAGTAAGTCGAATTGATCATCCATTTTACATTAATATGTTTTCCTTCCACTAATGATCTGAACATCCCTATACCCTTAAAACATTACAATTTTTAGCCGCGGCATAGCGGCTCATAAATCGGCTCTGAGTTTGTTATTGTTGTTTTTCAGGTACAAGCTTTTAGGTCATAGCTACGTCATCTCTTGACCGATTTGAGATCTAATTACAGTTTTGCCAAGGTCAACTTCATGCCCAAGGTCTCATAGATTAATTTACTCTAATCCTGCCTAAAAGAATTTCAAGTGCCGCGGTTATTGAGGATTCCCTCTTGTTTGTAAGGGGCTTGAATCGTCTTTTATGTTTATCAAGTTTCGCAACATATCAAATTTTAGAGGTGAATTTCCTTATGTGTGTGTGTACGTATGTTTACCTTTTGGTTCTTCGAAAGAATCTTTCAATACAAGGTAGTTTCTATTTAATGATTAAGAAGATTAAGATGAAAAGATGTGCTGCTGGTTGAAACATTTCTCTATGGACTCGTCAAGATGATAAGCTTTCTTGATTTATTGGATTGCAATAACAATAACGAACTTTAGAAAACAACTGTCACTTTTGTATCTTTCATAATGATAATCCTCCACCGTGTTTTCATCTTTACATATAAATAATTATCGTTTTAATCTTATAATGCCCCCAAATAAAAGATGACCAGGGCGTCACTTGATATAACTTCTGTGATCATTGTTGTTTGTTTGAAAAAAATAAAAAAACATTTACTTTCACAGCTTCTGTTAATAACAAATATAACAAAACCATAATTACTTTAACACCACCTTTGCTATGTTTATATAATTCATAATTTCGTTCGAAGGGATCGTTGATTGAACTAGTTAAAGCTTTGCTTAAATTCTCTATATTCCACTGTTTGAAAACAAATACCTACTTAAGTAGTAAGAATTCTATTGCTGAAACACTTTGCGTAATGTATAATTTGCACAACGTTCAGTACTGAAGTTTCAAAGGATGTTTTATGTGCATAGAGTTTACTGGATAAGGACATAGGAACGCGTCTTATGATATTGACGCCGACTGACGAAGGATCTGGTTGCATGTTTTAACCACATGATTTCCACTAGTACAGGACCTAGGAACATCTTTGGAAGCTACAATACTCCAGCTTCCACTGCTTAATAAACTAGATTGATGTTAGCACATCAAGGTCTCCATTAAGCATGGCAATTTCCAGATCGTGGGATCGAAACCCTTTGCCGAACATGCTCGCACTTTCAGTCGTGGGGCCGTTATAATGTGACGGACATTCACACTTTTCGTGTAACCCAAAAGGTGGCGGTGTATGATGTTGGCTAGATACTTTCCTCTAGACTGTCACTTCAAACATAAAGACGGCTAGAGTAACTTGTCCTCGAGTAGGTTTGCGTGAAATTAAATAAACGAACGACCTCCATCAATGAAGAGGTTTTTGAAAAATGCTCTACTTTCATAACTTTTACTGTTAGAGGATCTAAGGAAATACTCTACCTCATATAAATACTTCGTGGCTCTAATAAAGGAGGAAACGAAGATGTATTTATCCAACCTGGCACTTGGATGTGAATAAGTTAAGATGTGCTAACTTGGAATAATGTAATAGGTGTAACATCGTAAGGAAGAGGTTTTGGTTAAGTCTATAATTTTGTTGAAGTTTATGAAATATTACGTGCAACTTATGAAGTGTCAATTTTACTTTACACGTTTAAGCAATTTTTCATGGAATTGTACTGAATAGAAAAGAACATTAACATTAAGTACACTTCAGTGAGATGTAATATTGTAAGTCGTAAAGCAAGTAAAGAATGTGGAAAAGTTGTATTAAGACTGTGGTTAAGATATTCAGTTGCAAATGCAATTATGCAAAGTAATTCTATAGCTTCCACTTTTAATGCGCACAAAAACAAGTTATTAAGATGTTTCTTTTCTCAGAATTCTCATAACTTAGGAAGCAGCTGCTCAAAAGAAAAAACAAGAATGTCGTGTCTTGTGTTATCTTTCATTGATGGCTTGCTGTTCCCAATTGCCTTATCTAAATTTCTTGCACATCACCAGATGATACTGACGCATGGAATCTTTTTCTCAAGCATGGAGGATTCAGGAGTTAGTCTGACGCTTTTCTTTTTTAACAGCTTTTGTTAGTCCCTCAAGGCATCTAACTGTGTCTGAGTGCGACGATCGATAGCTGTTCAGAAAATGTACATTCAACACAAAAGGTCTGAGGTTCAACATGTATTTGGAATTTTTATTTTCTAGTTGGTTTAAAATTCCTGTTAATATCAAGTCTACGAAATAGGTGTGGAAAAGCCTTTCAGTCTTGTTTTGTGGTACATCTTAATTTCTCGTCGCTGATTTAGCAATGTCATGATGTAAAATAACAAAATAATAATTAGAAATTCGAGCCTAATGAGTGCAAGCAACATATTTATTGAGCTTTGTTTAAGGCACGAATATTCGTTTAGACACGTATGTAGATCTGCTAATATGCTTTTGACATCTTAATTTTTCTTTTAGAATTTGAAATGTTGTCGGGCTAAACAAGTCTCAAAAACATGTCGTGACTACAAAATATAAGTCATAAATTAAATAATTAAACATACATTTTTCCGTTTCCGCTCAAATTTGAATGCCAATAAATTACCTATAAAAATCACCAAATTAGTATAAATCTCGGGAAGCATTGAGGAAAACGTTAGTTTTTCAGATAAAGAATTGTTTTAGTTATAGATTACTTAACTAATACACGCAAACACATAGTAATGAACAGGGCGTGGCTCAATGGCTAGCCAGTTGGGACTGTGAATCTGATGGTTCGATGTTTGAGTCCCCTTGTCATACAAACGCTTTCTGCATTTAAGAGCTGTGAGTGTATTAGAAGAATGACGTGAAATTGCACTGTTTGGTCAAACAAAAAGTAGACTAGAAGTTAGCCATGGATTTTGTTGAATGCCTGTCTACCCTCTATTTTATCAGTACTAATTTAGAAACAAGTATATTCAGATAGCCCTTTTGTGTAACTTTACGTGAAAATTCTGAAATGCAAACATATATGACAACAAAATATAATCCAAGATCTATGCATCTCAAACTTGAGTAAACATTTGGTCAATACGTAATTAACAGGAAAACGGTTCATCTAACCTGCATAAAAGCCAGTGTGCGTCACGCCACGTCACGCTTGATTGCTCGAAATGGGAGGAGTCATAAAAGCCAGAATGCATTCATTCAGATAGAATAGTTTGATTACTGTCTGCCCATTATGATTATAGTGACGGGGGGGGGGTGCAAGGGGGCCGTGAGAGGGGTGTCTTGAAACCTTATAACTATAGTGAGTGTCGGTATAATAAGCCTAAAGTATAGATGTAGGTGTGGAATCAACTAGCCTAGAGTCAAGTGAATAGAATTTATCATGAAAGTAAAAATATCGATTCAACTTTAAACTTAAATTGTTTCTAAATTAAACTATTTTCTGTTATATCACCAACGGTTTTAATAAAAACAAACCTCTTTAATCAACGGAGAGTCTAAATTAAGAAATCAATAAATATTTTTCTAGTTTTATTGTCTGTACATTTCATTTTATACATTCAGTACATAGACTAACAACAATATTAAGTTATACTTCTATTACTAAACAACATGACATAAAAGCTATTGTTGGAATATAGTGTTAC
>NW_013671937.1:0-2181 GCF_000517525.1 Limulus polyphemus | reverse complement strand
AGTACATAGACTAACAACAATATTAAGTTATACTTCTATTACTAAACAACATGACATAAAAGCTATTGTTGGAATATAGTGTTACCAAAACGCGCTGGCTTATCTATATGTATTAGACGTTGTTAACATAACTGATTTTTACCAATAATTATTCTATGAATATACCACAAATTTTTTTCATGAATGATCTTAATTTTGATTGGCTCACGAAGGAATTTACCGACGTTTGACTGCCTCGATTGCACTTTTCTGCCTCTTTAGTGGGGGCGGTAGTACTTGCCCCCACTATACCTATACGCTAGTCTCTTATAATTAACAGTTTTGTTTCGGTGTTAAGTCAATAAGAGGCGTAAAAGATTTATTCGACGTATAATTCTCGTACAAATGCTGAAAGTATTTCAATTCGATGATTAAAAATGAGATCTAACTACGAGAGAAAGAGTTATGGTAAAATTGTCCAAGCTTTCCTGCTGTCTCTAACAAGAAAACATCTATCAATATATTAAAAATGTAATTTTTCATTGTCTTGATATTGGCTCATTTTCAAGTAAGAAAATGGTATTTTATCCCTTGGAATTCGACTAAAAATACCTATACAATTTTGGTGATAAATTTATATTAAAGTTTTACATTTAGTTCTACAAAATAAGTATTATACCTTAGTAGCTGACGACATTTCACTGTGGTGACGAATGTCAAGTTATAGTAAATGAATCTTCAATGGAACGATTGGAACTAATAATGATATTATAACCCTTTAGTAGCCAGATATCCCGTAGATACTATATAATTAAAAGACGAATAAGTATTATACCTTAGTAGCTGACGACATTTCACTGTGGTGACGAATGTCAAGTTATAGTAAATGAATCTTCAATGGAACGATTGGAACTAATAATGATATTATAACCAGTTAGTAGCTAGATATCCCGTAGATACTATATAATTAAAAGACGAATAAGTATTATACATTAGTAGCTGACGACATTTCACTGTGGTGACGAATGTCAAGTTATAGTAAATGAATCTTCAATGGAACGATTGGAACTAATAATGATATTATAACCCGTTAGTAGCTAGATATCCCGTAGATACTATATAATTAAAAGACGTATGCCATAAGCTCAGCGATAGGTCTACAGTCTTATGACGATAAAAATCAGGTTTCGATACTGGTGGTGGGCATATCACAAATAGCCCATTGCATAGCTCTGCGCTTAACAAGAAACAAACTAAATTAAAAAATCCTGTATAGCACAAAATTCATATTTCTACCGCATATAAATTACTGCATCTTGTATTTTTGAGGTTTCTTTAAGATACTTTAAGCAATTTATCTGTCAAACAAATTTGGCACTAATCCAGCAATGCTCATGTGGGTGATATTCAGCACCTCATGCAAAAAGAACAAGAATGAACCCTAAACTGAAAAAGATGCAACTCAACTCTTAAAAACATTTTTGAAAGTTTATACTTGATGGGGAAACAGGTCACTGTTTATTTAAAATTACTCAGATTGTATAAAATAAAAAATATCATAACTTTGCTTTCAACGTTTTCAGCACGCATACATAATAAATGATAAAATATTACAACAGAATATCAAGACTGTCGAGCTTATGATTTATTGCTAAGCGCTTTTTTCTACATGGCTTTTATATCTGACAAGTAAAATTTTAGTTTGCTTTCGAAAGCAATATGACATGCAGGCTACATTTGAACGTTAGTTATGCCCAGTATCAAGTTTTTATGCGTTAATGGTGACGTGGGTCTTGTGTTAAAAAACTCACATGGGGGAAGAATTGGATCGAGTGCTATAATGGCCTGGTGTGACTCGACTGTGAAAATCTAAATTTTTCTTTATGTGTACTTCCTCATGTCACAAAAATTACATTAAGCACTTTGGAATAGTGGGTGCGTTATAACAATGACGGTCAAGTCCACTATCTGGTCAGGTAAACTGACAGTGATTGCCTTCACTCTAGTCTGTCAGCTCAAAATTCTGGAAGGCTAGCGCACATAGTCTTTGTGTAGCTTTGCGTGAACATCCGAAACAAACAGTTAAATATTTTCAATCTCATTCATAACGAAACCAAATGGGCGTGTGGGCGCTTGACTCGTAATCTTTGGGTCGCGGGTTCGAATCCCCCTCACACCAAATATGCTCGCCCTTCCAGCCAT
>NW_013671936.1:50063-54110 GCF_000517525.1 Limulus polyphemus | reverse complement strand
AGATTTTCCTTCTCTGTATTCAGTATCATAATTATACTGGTCTATCTTTCTAATCCAATGAGCCAGTTGTCCCTCTAGGTTCTTTAATGACCTTAACCAGCGTAAAGCAGCATGGTCTGTCCTGATGGTAACCCTGGTACCATGAAGGCAGGGATGGAAATATGTCAGACTCTTTACTATAGCAAGGAGTTCCCTCCGTGTTACACAGTAGTTCCTCTCTGGTCTACTCAGAACCCTACTGAAGTAGGCCACCACATGTTTGTTTTCGCCCACTTTCTGAGACAACACTCCTCCAATTTCGACATTACTAGCATCACAATCCAGTATATACGGCAGTGAGGGATTTGGAAACTTTAAAAGTGGAACTGAGACCAATTTTTTTTAATGTCTTGAAAGCATGCTGGCAAGAAACTGACCATTCGATCTTCTGGCCTTTTTTTGTTAAATCATGTAGTGGAGCAGCTATAGTTGCAAAGTGCTTCACAAACTTCCGGTAATAGGTACAGAGTCCCAAGAAACTTCTTGACTCCCCCACATTGTCTGGTGTTAGCCTATCATGCACTGCTTTCACCTTGTCTGGATCAGTTCACACACCATGCTCACTTACAATGTGACCCAAGTAAAGCACCTCTTTATAGAACAAGTGGCATT
This sequence comes from Limulus polyphemus, assembly GCF_000517525.1. Classification (NCBI taxonomy): domain Eukaryota; kingdom Metazoa; phylum Arthropoda; class Merostomata; order Xiphosura; family Limulidae; genus Limulus; species Limulus polyphemus. Next base: position 53,459 of record NW_013671936.1, on the reverse strand, counting down.
TCTTGGGATGGAGTTTGAGGTTTGATGCTTTCAAACACAATGACATCATCCAGGTACACTAGGGCTATTCTCCATTGTAGGCCTTCCAGTACTCTTTCCATCAGCCTCTCAAATGTTGCTGGAGCATTGCTAAGCCTGAATGGCATCACACGATATTGCCAGAGACCTTGGCCATAATTTCCCGTAAAAATTCTTTCCGATGAACTTCAGCGATACAAGTCCTTTCTTAAATAAAACTAGTTTATTCTTTCTCAATACAATTTTGCAATACACTTACTTTCCACAGTCACTTTAACTTAAACACACGCTATAATTCACAACGATTTACACACTTTACTTACAGCTTGACTCGATTACATGTCTCTATATCTGCTCCTCCAGTTCCGATTAATTTGTCTCGCTTTATCTGGCGCGCTTATATACAGGAATAGAGGGCGTCTAGCAAATACAGGATTGTTCGTGATGTTCCCCGATCCTTCTAGAAACTCATCACGTGTTATCAGCGTCACGTGACTTCCGCTGTCGTAACAATATATATAATTAAACCAAATACTTTTACAGGCTATCATCTAGATTTTCTGTACCATGTGCTTTATTTTGATTATAAAAAATATTTAAAAAGGTAGTCTAAAGAACTTTCAGTTTAGAAATAAAATTAAAACCTTCAAAATAAATTTGTTATAACGCCGATGGATGAAAGAACACACTACTACTCCTGTATTAGCCTACCAAGACATATGGATGAAAGAACACACTACTACTCCTGTATTAGCCTACCAAGACATATGGATGAAAGAACACACTACTACTCCTGTATTAGCCTACCGAGACATATGGATGAAAGAACAATAGAAACTGTTACAAATGAATTTATTGCTATGAATATATTTTTTCTTTTGTTTTGGAAAGAATAAACTCCAATTACCACGTGTTTAATAATAGTAATTTCAAACCTAAGGATCTTATGTTTTATCATGTTCTATCTTCTCATAGATATGAAACCCTTCTAAGGCTGAAATGTTAACTTTAGTAGATAAGCTTTCCTTATCAATAAAATGATCCAACTGTAATAACTTGTCTTACTTTTGATTTGATTTTTATAATTTTGTTCCGTCAAGAGCAGCTTTTTCTGCCCACAGTTAGCCACAGACGGTTGAATTCTGTAGATGCTTTTATTTCTAGAGTACATTTTACCTTTCACACACACACACTGTAGTTTGTGATCTAATTGCACTTTCGCGTTTAAGTTTTGGAAAAGCCGTTTCATGTATGTTTGTATATATATTATAATGATGCTCAGTTTTGTCTGCCCTGAAAATGCGCACACTCTTCATTTCGACAGATGCAAACAAAAGGCAGATGTAAATATATTTTAGTAGACATTTTGTATAACAACATATTAAAAGCTTATCTAAAAATTTCTAACGTTATGTCGTACAATAGCATTATAAGTTTATTTATTGGTAGTACAGTATTGGCCAAAATGTTTGCATAATGTTCTATATTGATGTTATTGCCTACATGCAAGAAGTAATTATTGAGTAACTGTCCGTGTAGTAACAGAGAAGGTAGTGTATGAACAGACAAACATGTATGAGTTGTTATTCTGGTCTGTATAAGTTGTTTTAAGTATTTGTTCGTTAAAACACACATAACACACCTGTTTTGTATAAAAGGGTGTACTTTTGGTATAATCTTTCTCGAAACAGATCAACGCTTTGTTCAGACAATTTCTCTGTACTTGGTGTAGAGTCATGCCTTGTCACGTGCCAGAAGTTATAGAGCATCAAATTGTTCTACTGTCCAGAAATGATATGAAGCAAACGGACATTGTCAGAATAGTAGGGTACCCCCAATATACTGTAGCCAGAATCTTAAAATGTCACTAGACTACAGGAAATATTGTTCCAGGAAAGTCTACTGGTAAACGCCGAAAAACTACTGCACGAGATGACTGTGTTTGATTAGGTTAACATGTCAGGGTTGAAAGGAATGGCATGAACACATTCATTCCAGGGTATCCAGAAGAACAGTGAATAGAACACTGACCAAACAAGGTTATTTTTGTAAGAAGGGTTATCTGCAAATCGATATTAACCAGAATTCACCACCGTCACTATATTACTGGTGCAAGATAACATGCTAACTTACAGTTAGGACACTGGCTACATGTCATCTGTAGATGAGTCCTGTTCCTGGATTGTTAAACTTGATGATAGGATTCTTGTTTGTCGTTTTCCTGGAGAACAGATGAGGGAAGACTGTCTTTCCCAAAGGGAAAACGCAGGAGGTGGTGCAGCACATGTTTGGGCAGCTATTCATTATGGTGAAAAAACTGGTCGTCATATCTTCCAGGAAAACGTCAATGGCACCATATGCTAGGATAATGTTTGACAATAACTTTGCGTTCCAGGATGACAATGCCACTACCCAAACGGAAAACAATTTTATCAGACACCTGTAGAAAGATATGTAATTCAGCATTTCACTTATCATAACATATATATAATGACAAAATATAGCATCAGATTATTACAAATAACGTCTGTAACCTTATATCAATTCATATTAAACATTGATTGGTCTTCCTCCAACTTTAATAACCTACAATGACGACGTGGCATGCTGTCGATGAGGTTATTGATGTAATCCACCATGATTTCATCCCAACTTTCACTAGAAGGCGCTGCAACTCAGCTATAGTAGCTGGTTTACGGTCGAGGTTAGCAATTTTCCAGCTCAGTTGTGCCCAACAGTTCTCAATTGGATTACAATCTGGAGACTTTGCTGGTCATGGCAATCTTGTAATGTCCTACTGGTCGAGATAATATTGTACAGTACATATATTGTCTAATAAATCGTTATACAAATTACATATGTAGATGTTTAATGTAATGTGCATTTCCTCAGTTTGACAGCGCTAAGTGTATTTGCATTCCATCTTACTAATAATGATCTTATTTGTTACAAATACGCAAACATTTTGGCTAAGACTGTATTAAGTACGGTAAAGTTTATCTCTAAGTAAACTAAAGCAAGTAACGTTAACAAGTTACTGTGTAAATTTATCTCTCTATCGAATATAGGCCGTACTTAATAAAGGCTTAACTAACAATTAATTTAGGTAATTGTATGCAGTCCTATGGGTCTAACTTATGATGGTTTTTTAATATCCTGTTTTAGTGTTTGGCGAGATTGCCTCATTTCCATTCATAAATGTACAAAATACAATGACTGCTTATCTTATATATAAAGGTAAGTTTGTGTCTCTTTTTTCGCACCTTTCAGCCATCTGTTCCTTATACTTTTCCACATTTCTTGATCAATCAGCACAACTTGACACAGTGATATAGGATGAGATGAGGAAGGTTATGGGGGATAAGACCCCCCCCATCT
>NW_013671936.1:46380-49650 GCF_000517525.1 Limulus polyphemus | reverse complement strand
ACCTTTCAGCCATCTGTTCCTTATACTTTTCCACATTTCTTGATCAATCAGCACAACTTGACACAGTGATATAGGATGAGATGAGGAAGGTTATGGGGGATAAGACCCCCCCTCCATCTAATTTCATATTGATAGAATTATTGAAAACAGTATGTCTTTCTTTTCAGTAGTGATACCTTTATGTATCTTTATTACAATTTTAATGTTTATTATGTTAAGGAAAAAAGATAATAGAAGCACAATTTCTTATCCTTTGTTACAAACAAGTTTTTAGTTCACCCGCCAAAAAACGGGTACTCCAATTAGTTATATATGACACTTTGAATTGTGTTTTACTCACCTCAGTAAGCCTATATTTAGATAGGATTTGAAGAGTATATAGCGTTGCTGCTTCTGGTGTATTCTTCTTAATTATTCGGCACACAATCTGTTTAAAAATAAAGACCAAGTCCAATTCATCATTCATTCACATCCGTTTCATGGTACTCCATTTTATATCTCTGAAATCGGTGAAAAGTCTGTGAGAAATAATGAATCTAACGATAGTTCAGGCTTCGCATCTACTCACAGTAACGGTTTGTTTGGAGTTTTGTAAACTTGGTCTCAAGATATTCAACACCCCTGTTATATATCAATGACCAATGATGTTGTTCAACAAAAATACGGACAAATTTATTCAATATACTCAAGTACGTGACAAATGGCACAATATTAGTCCACCAAATAAATGCAGTTTTATTAATTTGCTGCTTTAAACAGGCGGCAAGTACGAAAAACACATCGTCCTAAGTTATATTTATGTTGTAAAAAACTTTAAGTTATAACCCAAGCCCCGAAAACTAACAAAAATATTCTACAGAGATTGTTTGATTGTAATTAAGCACAAAGCTACACAATGGCCTATCTGTGCTCTGCCCACCACGGGTATCAAAACCCGGTTTCAAGCGTTGTAAGTCCGCAGACATACCACTGTACCACTGGGGGGGGGGATTCTACAAGGAATTGTAAATATTAAAAAAAAGATACTAATGTTCTATTCTTCCTTTCTTTTTTATAAATAATCACACATTATAATAAGGACTAACATAATATATATGAACTATTTATGAAGATAAAGTTATGTTCATAATGAGGAAGAGATCAAGCTACAAATCCACTTTCTGAACATTTTGAAATTCGAATAAACTCAGTAACAACTGTTCCCTGGAAAAATAAAATTACATGACTTCATATTTAAGAAAACTTAGATTGATATACAAACTAAATTTCTTGCCATTACTGACCTCACGTAACTGTTAATGTTGCTAGTACTGTATTATGAAGCAACACTCAAATAAAGTGTCAGGAAAAGCTGTCTTTCTGGATATCGTTGGAAGTACTGAAGTCATCTACTTGTAAGAAGAGTACTTTTCTCTGTACATACTAAATGTAAAGCATTCTTCACTACAAATAACTGTAAGTAGAACAGTCTTCACTGAACAACGTTAGAGGTAAATCAGTCTTCTTTGGATATCACTAGGGTTAAAGCAGTCTTCACTAGACATCACTGGAAGTAACGTATTCTTCAGTGGACAACCTTAGAAGTAAAGCAGTCTTATTTGGATACCACTAGAGGTAAAATACTCTTTTACTGACCGTCAGTAGAGGTAAAGCGAACTTTATCGGATATCACTAGAAGTAAATTAGTCTTCATTACTTATTACTAGAGGTAAAACAGCTTACACTGGATGCCGCTAAGGGTAAAGCAGTCTTCACTATATGTCGCTAGGCTAGAGATAAAACAGCTTTTAGTGGATATCATTATAAGTGAAACAGTATTCAATGGACATCACCAGAAGTAAAGCAGTCTCTAGTGGATATCACTAAAGTTAAAGCAGCCTAAACTAGACATCACTATAAAGCAGTTTACACTGGACATCACTAGCGGTAACAAACTCTTCACTGGAGATTACTAGAGGTAAAAAACTCTTCACTGGCCATCACTAGACGTAAAGCAGTTTACTCTGGACATTAATAGACATAAAGCACTTTTCACTGGACGTTATTAGAAGAAAAGCAGTCTTCACTGGACATCACTAGACATAAAGCACTCTTCATTGTACGTTACTAGAAGTAAAGCAGTCTTCACTGGACATAATAGACATAAAGCACTCTTCGCTGACGTTACTAGAAGTAAAGCAGTCTTCACTGGACATCACTAAACATAAAGCACTCTTCACTGTACGTTACTAGAAGTAAAGCACTCTTCATTGGACATCACTAAACATAAAGCAGTTTTCACTGAACATCACTAGAGGTAAAGCACTCTTCACTGGACGTTACTAGAAGTAAAGCACTCTTCACTGGACATCATTTGAGGTAAAATAGTTTTCATTGATATCACAAGCCAGAAAAACAGATTACTTACCGCATAAGAGAGAAATGTTTGCCTTATATCTATCTTCTCAAACCCCTTGTAATTTTGTAAATAAACCATGAATATCCTTGGTGCGAGGTTTTGATACAAATTCACCCAATGGGCCAGCAGTACGTTTCCGGACTTAAAATTCCAAAATTCGGGGTTCAGTTCCACGCAGTGACAGAGCGCAGAGAGACAATTGTGTAGTTTCGCGCTAAAGATAACAATAACAATTTAATACATAATATGGTTCAAAGCATAAAGGATCTGTGAAACAATATTATATGACTTTGAAACTTTTTCCTTATTTTTCAACTCTTAACAGCCCTGTAATTCACACGCGATCCGAGTTAAAAACGAAATTTCAGAGCATTAACGTCATATTTGAATGAAATAAAAACATAAAAAGGAATTTTTTTGAAAATATTTGCTGATCTGGATTATAAATAATAATATAAACCTCAAGGACAAAAATTCCCAACTGAACTGTATAAGATAAAATTCACAAATATATAAAGTATTTAAAGAGGAAAACTACGAGCGATTTATCTACAAAGCTATTAGCCTATCTGCTATGCTGAGCGTTTGGAAAATACTTTAAAACCAAGTTTAGTATATGTTAGATTCCATATTTTTTACCCGGCATTTAAAAGAGTTAAAGATGATCTGTTGTATTACAACAAATTACGTAGTAACATAAGTTTGTTCGTTTGTAATTAAGAACAAAGCAACACCATGGACTTTCTGTGCTCTGACCACCACGGGTATCGAAATCCAGTTTATAGCATTGTAAGTCCGCAGACATTCTTCCACTGTGCCACGAAAGGGAAAGGGGGGAGGGACATAAAAAAAGAAAAAACAAGCAAATAAAT
>NW_013671936.1:43279-45456 GCF_000517525.1 Limulus polyphemus | reverse complement strand
TACAGATATTCTGATATTTCCGAAATACTAATATTTCTATCACTTGGATCGCAGTATTTGCGACCTTAAATAATTAGTTTGGAATATTTATTCATCGTATGAAAATAAAATTATCAAGTTTCATAAACTGACTTCATATAAAAAAAAAAAAAAATTGGACAGAAAAGAAAAACAAATTTCAGACGATGCTTGCGCCATCTAGTAGTTATTATGTTAAAACAAGATCTACATATTTTATGGATTTGGCCTTTGAGCAGAATCTAAGAAAATGTACTTTCATCCCCGCGTAATATGATATATGTTCTCAGCCGTCAGATGGTGTTAAGCATACATATCTGTCGTCTGTAGTTTGATTGGTGTGTTAAAGAAAACTTCAGCCTATTTTAAAACTGATCTTTTTATCTACATATTCTTAACAGGGGTTGAAAGGAAATTCCAGTTTTGGTTTGATTCTGCTACAAATTGGCAGTGGAGAAGAGGAAATTTCGAACATCTGGCTATTACGCTCTGTTCACTGCGGAGAATCGAACCTCGGACCCACCGAGGAACTGAATATTTATGAGGAGGCCTGCTCAGTCCCGTAAATATAAATACAATACATGAATTTGTCGACTAGGCAAAAACTGCTTTTGTGAAAGCACTGTTTGTACTTAATTAAATCACTAAATTTTCCCGCCCTCCCCTGATGACTCAGCGATAAGGGTCAGGCTTACTTAATTGTCCAATTTAATGTCGCCAGTGTTCTAAGGCAAATTTCTCTGAGTACGTACCTTACAAAAACATATAATAAAATCTAAATGATAGATGATGGACAGAGCTTTCCAAAGATATATAATATGTTGATTTTGTGTTAAGTTTTTCCAGCATACTAAGGAAATAAACAATGGTGGGGGAGTTAAAAGTAGCAAGTCGTTAGCAGAAAAATTATTTATCAAAGCAATAACACAAACATAAAAATTGTAAGTATGACTCAAGCCCTTAGTGTAATTAATTGGTAAACAATTATGTTTTGAAAATTTGTTATTAGATGATTTTGCCCTTAACTTTTTCACATATAAAAATATCCAAAATAACATGTTGCTGTAATAATGTATTCTCATTTACGGTTGTTTAATTTCAAGACAATAATAACAAATTTTTTGAGTAAATAAAAAGATTAGAGTCTAAAGTCAATCCGGGAAGTATATAATTTGATTTGTTCATACCCCAGACACAAGATATCAAGAGATATTTTGGGTATGTCCATTTGTAGCTTATAATAGAATTAGTCTTCCAAGCACGTGATCTCCTTTACGCATATATCTAGTGTAGATAATCAAATTATGTCATTTCGTTATATCGTTATACACAACACCAAGACATTTGTTGTTATCAATAAACGAAAGGGTAAGACTAAATTGGATTATTCAATAAAAATCACTGAACATGAAATTGTGTGAACCCCTTTACGTGCTCTTCTTTACTTCAGTTTTGCTTCAGAGGGGAATATATAGAGTGCATAATGCTTTTCCCGCCATATCTAGTTTCCACCATTAGGGTAGGGCGGATTTTAAAACGTATTAGTCACAAATCAACTCATTTTCCTGCAAAATAGTCCTTGAAAGTGGGATTACAGAACAGTTGTGTATCTCTTTAACTGTATATCTAACATTCAAATGGTGTGAATGGTGGTAGTTTTAGGTTTAAATGACTGATGAATTATAAAGCTAAATCTGTGAGAGATAATTAGGGGTCTGTTTATAAAAACAGGTAATTGAGGACATGATGAGATGCATGTAAAGGAGTTCACAGAATGGGTAAAGGAGATCACCATTTTAATTCAACTCCTTATATATGCTTTGCACTTCTTAGTATAATGCTACATTATAATAAAAGCTTATGTTCATGATCTATGGAAGTAGTCCAATACAAAATAACTATTCTTATTAGCCTACTACATCTGGATTTACTGTAGAAATGTAAAGGAGATCACATTAATGTCTACACCTGTCTTTGCTAGTATACAGAGGTGGTACGCAATTCGATGATGGGTTTCATATTTGTATTTTTAGAATGGATGGTAAACAAAGTCGGCAGCTGAAATATTATCACAAAAAAAAGCAACAGAAGGGAAAACCTTCTTACAGTTTGTTTGCTTTTTGCCTTTTTATTCTAGGTACAATATAATCTGGTAAAGG
>NW_013671936.1:32076-42794 GCF_000517525.1 Limulus polyphemus | reverse complement strand
GGTAAAGGAGAACACATGTGAAAAACAGTAGCCATCTTCATCAAGGTGGAAAAATACGACAGAATGTAGCCCGAGTGCTAGATTTTTGACACAAGGTTTTTTCAATTATATAAATCATACTTATAGGAAAAGATATTTTTAATCAACATTTTCCAGTTCAAAAATGGTCACTTAAGAAAGCCTGGCCCGTAAGTCTGAGGGTAATAAAGCTAACAAGTGGGTTTCGATACCATCGGTGGACACAGAACAGATAGCCCATTGTGTTAGCTTTGCACTTACAAATAAACATTTTTTGAGACATCAACTTAAGCTTAAACGTTAGTTATTTCTTAATTATCAAGATCAAGGAAACGTTGTTTCTTTATTTGTTAATAAGCATAGAGGTATACAAAGGGCTATCTATGATGTGCCCACCGCAGGTATCGAAACCCGTATTTTAGCATTGTAAGTTCTCAGTCGTACCGCTGAACTACCGGAGAAGTGTCTTACAATAACAGTTTATGTGACAATTTTCACTTTTCATCATTGATCCAGGAAAAGATTACAAAGCAACAAATGAATAATAGAAAGAGTGTTTTATTCAGGACACTACACGTAAATATTTACAAACACACCTAAAGCACGAAGCCTTGTTTTTCTTGTTTCTTAGCTTATAGACGAAATTTAGAAGTTGTTTGCTGCTATCTATTTCAACATGAATATTAAACCACGTGATTAGAATAACAAAGATGTCTGTTGTACACTTTAAGAAAGCAACAATTTATTCAAATGACATTGATCTGTCGAGGAAGTTTCATCCAAAACGGTGTTACGTTATGATACTACCAACACACAAGCATATCTAATATCGTGGTAGCTGCAGTACTAACTACAGCATAGTTGAACTCCAATGATTTATACCCATACAAGTACACTGTTTGTTTTATGCAAATTAAGTAGCGACGGTCGATCAAAACATAAAATATTAGATGTTTTCTCTCTCGAAAATTCAGCAACAATTAAGCTAGTTCTATATCTAATTATCTATACAAGCACCCCGGTTGTGTAGGCCTAATGAAACATGGTGTATTACCTAAAGAAGCTTCAGAAACTGCCACTGGAAATTGCTAGAATACACAGACAGTCAGATAGATAGATAGACAGACAGATATATATAGATAGGAAAAACAGACAGTTTTGGGGTATGTACATACTGTTTTAGAATCTGTGTTCATTAAACATTTATCTACAAAGCTAACACGAAACAACAAGTTTTTCCAAGATGTTTCAGAATATTCATCACATCATACTGTGATAAATCATAAACTTGTTCGAAACTGACTCCATTATATCAGCGAACATTTTAAGTAGCCCACAGGATCGGATCTTGTTTAAATACGATTGCTAAAAACGTTTCCATTTTATTGAAAATGAAATTACGTCTCTAATTTGATTACAATTTAAAGATATAATCTGAAACAGATAAAATACGATCACCTACGCAATACATGCATTGTTCCTAATTATTACGTCACTCATGACCCAAGGTGATCACCAAGGGCAAGCAAAAATGAAAATAGAACCCAGGTTCAAATACCTTACTCTTGTTTCAATGAAGAAAAAATGATGCAATTAGATAAAATGATCAGTGTTACTTTCAAGGCCGGATTGTGTGCATTACGGGGAGGGGGCTATATTGTTCAATATTAAACCTGATAACTCCCATTAATTATTACCTCATAAAAGACGATCTTATCCAATTTCACACTTATATTAATCTAAGTTTAAACTATTAATCATCCAACAAATAACTAACTTGGAAGAATTTTTCTCATTTCTTACAGATGATTTTTATCCAAAGATGGTTCCAATAATCCACTGAAACGATAGATCCTCCAACAAATAACTAACTTGGAAGAATATTTCTCATTTCTTACAGCTGATTTTTATACAAAGATGGTTCCAATTATCCACTGAAACGATAGATCCTCCAACAAATAACTAACTTGGAAGAATATTTCTCATTTCTTACAGCTGATTTTTATCCAAAGATGGTTCCAATAATCCACTGAAACGATAGATCCTCCAACAAACAACTAACTTGGAAGAATATTTCTCATTTCTTACAGCTGATTTTTATCCAAAGATGGTTCCAATAATCCACTGAAACGATAGATCCTCCAACAGATAACTAACTTGGAAGAATTTTTCTCATTTCTTACAGCTGATTTTTATCCAAAGATGGTTCCAATAATCCACTGAAACGATAGATCCTCCAACAAATAACTAACTTGAAAGAATATTTCTCATTTCTTACAGCTGATTTTTATCCAAAGATGGTTCCAATAATCCACTGAAACGATAGATCCTCCAACAGATAACTAACTTGAAAACATTTTTAACTTAAGATCAAACTACATCACCTCCAGATCATGTTAGATGAACCTGAATCTACTGATAACTCATCGAACGAATTAACTCAAGGTAATTATTCTAATCAAGTATAACTGATAATAAATCTAAACGTACGTAACTGATGATCTTCCAAATCCCATATACAATTTAATCATCAAATCTCATGTTAACTACAATATTCTGATAGCATCTAAACAATAATTATCTAACTTCTACATGACTGATAATTCATATGAAATATCACACAAACTACCGATAAACAAAACATTACAGTAAACCTGTATAAAGTTAGTAAAGAAAGATATGATAAAGATTATTATAAATTTTATATCTATGGTGTTTTTAGTCCATTACTTTAAGAGATCTAGTCTTATTCTTTCGTTTTACCATGGTCCAGGTTTAATGATGAAGGGGTGGAAATCCCCTAAACTTTTATAATTCAGTGACAAGTGGTGGATTGAATGATAGATTTGCTTCATATTTATAGTTTTAGAATCATCCGCTTCAATTCAATATCACACACTACAATCAATGATTCATTCTTTGCCAGTCCAAACGTTATACATCATAAAACATTATATATACTTTAGGATATATACATTTCACAGTATTTGTTATATAACAATATATTCACAACAATACACAAAGAAGCATTTAACACTAGTTCAACTTATCCATCACTGTTTACAAAATAAATAATAAGCGTAAGATAAATACGGGAGTGCTCCAATATGTTATGTGTTTAATTAGTATGATATTCCAGCTCGTCAGGAGTGTTTACAAACCAGTGCTTTTCGACATAAGCTATAACATTCGCGAAATCGCTAAGCGCACGCCAATTAACCCATCGCACCTGTAGCTCGGGGTCATCGTATGTTCGTGCAAATGGGCAATGCTTTCAGCTTCTATGGGCCAAGCGTGAAAGCAAAGTAAAATTACCATCTCTTCTATGATTGAAACGAAGCGTAACGACGTTCTCCTCATCCGACCTCATCAGGATTCCCTGCGCACACCTAATCTAATATTCTTACATCAGATGTTAATCTGGTCTTTCTAACTTTTTTTTTTTTTTTTTTCTTTTTGTATTTGTTTGCTGCGATCCACAAACACAGATAAACGCCAGTCAGGGACGCGGGAAGTGGGGTCCAGTAGTTGAGGGCATATTATGGGTTTTACGACTTTCGACACCTCCAACTTAAAAACAGTTTCTTCGCCTATGACGCTACAGATCGAAGTCTTAGAAAACTCTCTCTTTGCGTCTTTTATCCTTCTGTTTTTTTTTGTTTTTTTTTGCTAATGTAGACGACTGATGGAGTTGTGCGTCTTTTTTTATAATCACGACCATAACTGCGTTAATGGTCGTTTCAATATTTGTCATATCCAGGCAATAGTCCATAACGATGCGTATACAAAGTAATAATAAATAAGGCTCTAAATAAAAATGTTGCGAATCCTTTGGTTAACACATAAACCTATTCCAGTAAGTATATTGCCTTCAGCGACAAGTACCAGAAATAGGAAACATCTTCACGATTATTATTGTGTAGTTATTATTCTCAATGCGATTGAGACAAGCACGTTGTCCACAGTTTCAGTACTCAGAATATAATTGTTGTCCATGGTTTCAGTACTCAGAATATAATTGTTGTCCACAGTTTCAGTACTCAGATATAATTGTTGTCCACAGTTTCAGTACTCAGAATATAATTGTTGTCCACAGTTTCAGTACTCAGGATATAATTGTTGTCCATGGTTTCAGTACTCAGGATATAATTGTTGTCTACAGTTTCAGTACTCAGAATATAATTTAATATCGTCCATTTATTTTTAGCTTTATTGATTTCTGGAAGGTTTCTCAACTAGAAATTTCTTCACAAGTAAAACAACTCTAAATGAAATGCTCACAAGTGAATTTAATCCCCTTTAACACGGGTCATAATGTTCAAATACACTCTTCGAAATTAAGTCGGGTGTATTCATAACTGAATATACATAATATCTAGTTTGTGTTATCAAATTCAGTCTGTTTCTTTCGGTGCTTTTCCAGGTTTTTCGTGTCTTATATTTCTTTTCTTTTAATTTCGTAAAAATCTTTCAATCACAATTTAGGCCAAATATCGAATACTGTAGTTCTTTTAACATGCTTATCAAACACGTTTAAAAAAACAACAACGAAAAAAAAAACGGATGTGTCGCGAAGAAATCACGAAGACACTTCTTATATTTGATTTAGCAAGAAGACGACAGGCATATTTGTATATAGTCTTTTCTATGCTTGTTCGTCTGTTACCAATTAACGAGTATTCAGTTACAGTTGAAGAATTCTCCAACTGACTTTATTTCAGCTGATTAGCACTCTCATTGTTCTAGTTCCAGTTGACGAGTACTTATTGTCCTAGTTTCAGTTGACGAGTACTTATTGGCATAGTTTCAGTTGACGAGTACTTATTGGCATAGTTCCAGTTGACAAGTATAATAATAGGCTTAGTTCCAAGTGACAAGTACTCTAATTGCCCTAGTTTCAGTTGAAGAGTATTTGTTGTTCTAGTTCAAGTTGACGAGTATTTTAATAGCCCTAGTTTCAGTTGACGAGTACTTATTGGCATAGTTCCAGTTGACAAGTATAATAATAGGCTTAGTTCCAAGTGACAAGTACTCTAATTGCCCTAGTTTCAGTTGAAGAGTATTTGTTGTTCTAGTTCAAGTTGACGAGTATTTTAATAGCCCTAGTTTCAGTTGACGAAGCAACGTTTAACGCAAAGTCCACTTACTTGCCAAGTTCATACCTGTATTTCTATGTTGAAACACAAACTTTACGCTCGCAGTAATTATCTAATTAACTGACTGGCTAGGCAACTTGCAATGATTGCTTATTAACTAATAGACTAAATGATTTAGTCTAGCTTAACCCATTTTTTATACATGGCTGAAACTATTTCCTAAACTTTGAAGTCATTAAGGCCACGCCTCTTTCGTTACAATACACTTCCTCCTGCTTGACATCATTACAAATTTATAAAATCTTCTTGTAATGGTATTTTTCAACTGAAACTAAGACTATTATCATTTCTGTCAGCTGAAATCAGACGAACTAAGTCAAGTAAAATCAGTCCAATTAGGTTACTCGACAACTGAAACTAGATTAATTATAATACTTTTCCATTGAAACTAGGCCAATTAGTTTTGGTCAACTGAAACTAGACGAATTAGAATATTCTTAAACTGAAACTATGTCTGTTAGAATTCTTGATTCATTTGGATTATTCGTTAAAAACCCAGTTTACTTAGTGACAAATATATATATATATATATTTCTTTAATTTCAACTTCCACGTTTAGTATAACCAACGTTCATCGATAGGCTTAACTTCGTCATTGCTACAAGAAAACTCTGATTAGTGTGGTTTCAGTAATATGGTGAGTTGACTAGTGCACTAATATATGGCCTAGTTCCTGTTGACGACTATAAATATTCCAATTGGTCCTTAATAACTCTTCAGAATTTTAAGTATTATTTTTGTTACATCGACAGAAGAGTGAGTTATGTCAAACTACAAAGAACAGTTGTTAGGGTTAACGAGATGAATTTAGTTCGGAAACCGACTACATTTAACTTTAAGGACTTTTGATTGACTCAAACTAAAGGTCACACGACAGTAATGTACGTAATCAACAGTTGTTATCGAAATTTACAAAATTTAAGTTTTGTCAGTTTAGTGACAGTTCAAATGCTTATTGGTCATGTGACGTAATGATTCAAGTAAGTGTGATCTTTTTTTTCGTACTGTTTTTTAATAATCTGTTTCATTGCAGCTAAATTAGAACCTTTAAGGAATTTCATTAGTCTGTGAAAAACAATCCAGGATTTCTTTTGGTGGTCAGTTTAGACATAAGCCACCAGGACCTTTAAGACATCATACAATCATCGGGTTCATAAGGGGCTTCTTCTTTTAGTTTTGCAGAAGCTTTCTTGCTACTACGACGAATCAAACTGCGGCTACGTGGTTTTGCTCGATGACCCTCAGCACCTTCTAATGTTTCCATATTTGGGCTAAGAGTAGTCAGTAGCTTAGATTTTCCTCCAGAGGCATGAGCGCTGGAACGACGTCTAAGTCTCGTATCAGAAGGAAGTGGGATTTTGGCTAACTGAAGAAATCCTTTAAACAACTCTTTTATATTTACGTTGTCTTTAGCAGAACACTCCATAAGTTTGGTCCTAAGTCGAGGAAGATCACAGAAGATCCACTCGGCAACGTCTTCTTTGAGGATTTCGCGATTTTCTGGTGATAAATCAGATTTATTCCCCACGAACATCATGGGGATTTCCTGAAAGTCCTCTCGCTGTTCACGAATCTCTTCGAAACATTGTTTCATTGTGTCAAAAGAGGATGACTTTTCGATACTGTAAACAATCAGAAAGGCTTGGGCATTAGCAATGGATAATCGTCTCATAGCAGGAAACTGAAGATCCCCAGCGGTGTCTAGTAAATCCACTTTTAAGGTCATGGTCCCGAGGTCAAACTCTCGATAATGAAGGTCCTCAACTGTTGGTTGATGTTTTTCGCAAAAAGTGTTGAACAGAAACCTTTTGACAATGGCGGTCTTTCCGACCCCACCACCTCCTAAGACAACCAACCGAGCACGATATTCACTGTCGCCACTCATGGTTCTCACGACATTCAATGTCGCCACTCATGGTTCTCACGATATTCACTGTCGCCACTCATGGTTCTAAAAATGGCTGTGTAGACGCTACCTGCTGCTGTAAAGAAGAAAAAAAGAACAGATAGCCCATTCTGTAGTTTGTGCTTAACAACAAACAGAACAAACAATCGCCCTATACAAACTAAAATTATTATTTTAAATTGTGAATTTTTAATTCTAAGATAAAATACTAATATTTTAAGCTTTAAAGATCAGTTCTTTGTCAGTTTTTTTTTCTTGATTTTGTTAATTAAATGACTAAAGCCACAAACCGTTAGATCTAGACGTTAAGTAGAAGTCAACACATTTTCATGCACATGGAAATGGTGAATACACACTACTAGGCATGCACCGGTACCCGGCCGGGTATTGGGCTACCCGGTAATGGCTACCCGGGGGATTGAAAATGGCATCTAAGCCTTAATCTTTGTGGCAACTAACGTGGTACTGAAAGTTACAACCAATAATTGGTTTAGTTTAAAAAACAAAAAACAAAGACTGACCGCCTGCTGAAAGGTATTAGGGTTTGAGAAGTTGGGGCTAGGCATTGAAAGTAGAAAGTAAAACTTGAATGTTCTGTTGGTGATTGTTCGGTTAAATGTAATAAACGTGAATTTTGTTTTTGTTTCTAATTTTTGTGCACGTTGTTGTTGTTGTTTCTTGGGGGGCGAGGGGTTAACCCGGTTGACACCCGGCCCCGGCCGAAGCTTAATGAATGGATACCCGGACCCAGTATTCGGCCAAATTTTACTCCCCATGCACCCCCTACTCACTACTATTCTCACACGATTATCATCAAGGGCGTACTTGTAACAGAACTAGCCAACGGCCTTGGCAACGAACATTTAACGTTGATGACAATGGAAACAGTTAAAATAGTAAACATGTGGGTGTTAATCACACGAATAGACGTTTTTTCTCTTGGCTTTCCTTTAGAGCAATAATGAATTTTTGTTGGACCTGACTTCACGATTAGCTCCAGAAACAATATATTTCACCTTCATCGGAATGTTTTTATCTCGTCAATGTACAGTATTCTGTATTGTTATGCATGTCGATATAAACACTCGCATTTTTTTTGTAAACACGTTCTCCCTTAATTCAAATCGATTACATTCTCTGATAAGCCTTATATTTATAACGATTTTCTTTAATGAATGTCCAATACGCTTTCATTCGCCCATGACTATCGTATTTTTCTCCGTTTTATTCATTATTATTATTACGTTACTGTGCAGTTCGTTGTTTTTGTAATTTTGACTTTCCGATCTTTACGGTTAACTTTGTTTTCAAAACTTATTTTGTGTTTCTCTTTAGTTATTACTTTCTGTCGTAATCACGGAGAGAGAATTAATTAATTAAAACATCAATTAATTCTTAAACAAAATGAATTATAATCAATACTTTTTCACCGCATGCCCTTCCCTTGGCTCAGTGTTAACTTTGAGGACTTATAATGCTAAAGTTCGAGGTTTAATCTCTACAAAGGGAACAGCATAGGTAGCCCATACGTTTGCAGCTATGGTGTCCAAGCAGAATCCTCTGGATTATTAGTTTATTGTGTTGACATTCGATAGTTTCTCTTAAGTATGGAACCTTTAACAAGTTCTTTAGTTTCGCGTTGTGGTTTTAATTTTTTGTGGTCTATGAACAGTTTGTTTGTTAAACGCAAAGCTACACAATGGTCTATATCTGCCCACCGCGGGTATCAAAACCGGATTTTTAGTGTTACGAGCCCTTAGGCTTATCGTTGAGCCACCAGAGGGCTACATACGATCTGTTTGTAATTAAGCACAAAGCTACATAATGGGCTACCTGTGCGCTGTCCACTACGGGTGTCGAAACCCGGTTTCTAGAGTTGGAAGTCTGCAGACATACCGTTATGCCACTGGGGGTCTCTATATACGAATAGTACTCTGAAAATTAGAAAATCCCGCAAAAATTCATAATGTAATTTGGAAATTGGGTCGTTTGAAAACGAAATGATATTTACGATAGGTGCATGAAATCAAAACGGAAATATCGCCATTAAGTTTCCGCCTCGTGCATATCTGATGAGCGCAAACTTTGGGAAAATCGACAAAAAAATTACTTTTGGTGAAAAGTAATTATTTCTATTCATAACATCTGCGCCTACCCAATCCATACCCAGTGGCTCAGCGGTAAGTCTGGGAGCTTATAACGCTGACACTTAAGGTTCGATACCCGCAGCAAGTAGAGCGCAGATAGCCCATTTATGTAGTTTTTCACTTAACAACAAACAAAGAAAACCGACCTGACATCTGGTTTTGGGCTGGAATGTCAGGTATCCACCATAATTCTTGGTGTCTACTTGTCTACTTGTCGAATACTTTTCACTGAGTGTTGGTCTGGCATGGCCTGACAGTTGAGGCGCTCGACTCGCAATCTGAGGGTCGAGGGTTCGAACCACCGTCACTAAACCGTGGGGGCGTTATAATAACACAGACGATTCCACTATTCGTTGGTAAGTAAGTAGCCCAAAAGTTGGCGATGGATGGTGTTTACTCGCTGCCTTCACTCTAGTCTATCGCTGTTAAATTAGGGACGGCTAGCGCAGATAGCCCCTCGTGTAGCTTTGTGCGAAATTCAAAACAAGCCAATCCGTTGAGTAAACCAGGCATGAAATTACAAACACACACCAATACTTAATCAAGGTCGCGTTTCCATTTAAAATGATCATGCCCTAATCCGTGATTTACAGTCTCAATAAGTGTGCAGGTAGACTGAAGTCGTTGTTAAAGGCGACCATTATCGATGTTTCCGCTTGAGCTAAGCCTAGCGCTGACGTATCACTAATAGAATAAAGATATTGGAGCGTTCACCCGTTCTTTCGCTCGTAAAATTAATGTCGACACTTCCAGCGAACAAATACAGTAAGTAATTCATACCAGCTTTCTAAATGCCAAAACTCTTGAACGATAACTTTAAAAATATAATACTACTCACATTAAGTATGCTATTTGACTAATTGTCGTTTCTAATAAGCAGTAATTCCAAGAACTTATTAACTTTCAACAAACGAACTTGTGTGTATATTTTTAAACCCCATTTATAATAATAATGTCGCTACTCTAACAATTTCGTTTTAATTAATTCAAAACATATTTTATAATGGTATATCAAATGTGCAAAAATATTATAAACGTTCAACTTGGTCCGGCATGGCCAGGTGGTTAGAGCACTCGACTCGCAATTTGAGAGTCGCGGGTTCGAATCCCCGTCCCACCAAACATGCTCGCCCTTTCAGCCGTGGGGGCGTTACAGTGTGACGGTCAATCCCACTATTCGTTGGTAAAAGAATAGCCCAAAAGTTGGTGGTGGTGACTAGCTGACTTCCCTCTAGTCTTACACTGCTAGATTAGGGACGGCTAGCGCAGATAGCCCTCGTGTAGCTTTGCGCGAAACCCATAACAAACAAATCCTTCCACGTGCTCAGACAAATATTCGATCAATGATCAAATCTTATAAATTAATGATTTCATTCTGAGAGAAAAAGAAACAACCAAACGATATTTCAGTAAAATAAAATTTAAAAAACCTCCAGTTTGTAACCACGATTACTGACATTAACCTGAGTTACTATATATATTAAACTTAAG
>NW_013671936.1:29236-31192 GCF_000517525.1 Limulus polyphemus | reverse complement strand
GTTAGGTCTACACGACACATATGTATGAATAAGGCGACACAAATAATGCATGCAAAAATAGACAACAGCGACACACTTAGTGTAAGTCGCCAATTATGGCAACATCTACAAGCGCTACCTTAACACCAACTATTTAAAAATAGCAATAGCTACATGAAATAATGCTATATGTAATGGTAATAAATATTGAATATGCATTCACGATTTCACCTACGTATAAGAAACAGTAGAAAGAATCACCACCGTCGTCTAAATAGGAAAATCTACTATGTTCGCCTGAGGTATTATGTAATGGTGCTTGTTATTATACATTATTTAGTAGTATTTGTTGTTATACGTAATATAATGGTACCTGTTATGCATTATATAACAGAAAAAGTATTGGGATAACACACTTTGAAAATGAGAGGTGTCATGTGTCTTACCTTATTCTCAGTTGGGATAACACACTTTGAAAATGAGAGGTGTCATGTGTCTTACCTTATTCTCAGTTGGGATAACACACTTTGAAAATGAGAGGTGTCATGTGTCTTACCTTATTCTCAGTTGGGATTGTAGCTTATAAATTCTGGCGAATGACTGTGATGTAACTATATTTTAGTAACCTTCGACAGATAATTTTCCAGGTTACTTCGTCATTGATCTATGATGAGTTGTTTGAAAATGATGGTTGAGTTCGTGCGAATTTTACTCTTCATTTGTGGGAACTGCTGACTGTTAGAAATTTTTAATAAATTTTGTTTGTTTCTTCAGCACAGAGTTACTCAATGAGCAATCAGTATCAAAACCTGGTTTTTAACGTCATGAGCCTCCAAACTTAGTGCTGAGACACTGGAGAGCGTTCTGATAAACATTATACAAAATTTAAATATCTTTAGGAATATGCGAAAAAATAAAATGGAGGAACTTTCAGTTTTTGGCTTAGTAAATGATTATTATTGATTTGAAATACTGTCCTCTTTCAGTGACTAGACTTCTGCTAAAAAGACTTACAACGCTAGAAACCGGGTTTCGATACCCGTGGTGGGTAGAACACAGATAGCCCATTGTGTAGCTTTGTGCTCAACTTGAAACTTAACCTTCTGTTTAAAAAAAGAAAAGAAATGCGACATTTATTAATTCCTTAATATAGCGTACTCTGCTGGTGGTTCGAAAAATTAATTTATCTATTACCAAAAATTTCGGGACAGCACAGCTAGTAACAGTGCCCTTTGACCAAAATTTGCATGTGAATCTCCTACACAGGGTCTTCAGCAACTGCCATAGCCAGTCAGTATCACGCTGTACGTACTGTATGATGATGTGACATGCTGTATGTACTGCATGTCGTGTCCAGTAATGATTTATATCTTACTTGTCCCCCCCCCCCGAAAAGGCTTGAGTTGAATTGAGACACTGTTTTCTAAAACTACTCGAAAGACGGAAAAGACCGCGAAATCTCACTTCGAGCTTTTTTCAGATGGAATGGCAATCTATTCCACCAGGTTTGTGTTAATGTTTAGTAACAAGTGTTAGTAACAGAGTTAACGCTGCGATGAATCCAAACTGAGAATAAGGTAAGACACATGACACCTCTCATTTTCAAAGTGTGTTACTATTGCTATTTTTACACGTTAGAAGTGTGATTTTATTTTATTTTTTGGCTCAGTAATTTCAGACACAAGAGGAGTGGTCACTCTATGATGTAAGTTTACACAGAATATTTGCATGAAATCCATGTAATTTAGTGCCTTGTAAATTATAGTTTCCAAGACTAACGTTCGAGGTTTACTTGTAAGGAGCAACTTAAACTATAATAAATATACTGCCATTACAATTTTAAAACTTCAAACAAAATATTATTTACTGCATATCAGCCGAAAGAACCACGATTTACATGGCATCCTAATTTTATAGGATGTCGATTTAATTTACATATTTTTATTTATAAAATTCTCCAAGTGTATAAAGGTAATC
>NW_013671936.1:23768-28236 GCF_000517525.1 Limulus polyphemus | reverse complement strand
TTCAATATTTATTACCATTACATATAGCATTATTTCATGTAGCTATTGCTATTTTTAATAGTTGGTGTTAAGGTAGCGCTTGTAGATGTTGTCATAATTGGCGATTTACATTAAGTGTGTCGCTGTTGTCTATTTTTGCATGCATTATTTGTGTCGCCTTATTCTAGAAAACATTTGTGTAAAGCAGAAAGTTGAATAACATACATATGTGTCGTGTAGACCTAACAAGGTCAGCATGTTACTGTCTGTTTACATTGCATTAACCTGTGTTGTATAATCTTGGACGAAGCATTATTCCATTCTGATGAGATTGCTTTGTTCCTGCTCATCTTTTGTAACATTACACTGTGACACAGATGAAAACTGGTCATTAAATCTGTGATGATACAATCTTTGCCTTCAAGATGGTCTTACGAGAACAACTTTACGTTTTGTTTGTCGTAGTTGCATACCAATACATGTGTTTATTATTTGTTGTAGATTTGTTATTTATTTTGAATAAGTTCAATGTGGTGGTTGGATGGAAAAAAAAGCTAATGCAACATTAAACTGTTCAAAAACATGTAACATTCAGCTGAATACATATGCACGTACTTAGCTTAAAATTCATTTTCCATAAATGGACACAGAAAAACTTAAAAACAAGATTAGGAAAAATTATTAATTTAAAAATTGATAAGTACTGTAGACATAGTAAAAATAATGTAGACACTATTTCCAGCCTAGAGTCCCTAGTTGTAGATTTGAAAATATAATCTTTTTTCATTTTGATTCAACTTTTCTGTACTTTTTTGAAGATCTCCATTCCCCTCATTTAAATTAACAATTTTTGCTATTCTTGTATATATATCTTTTCAGGTATTAACGTAAGCTTATGACGTGGACGATATGCTTGAAACGTTAATCGAAAGCTTGAAATTTAAATGAAATAAAAACCCAATCATGGAAGAGAAATTTTCACTCTATTGTTAAATATACCTTCTATAAAATTTCTTTGTCTGTAAAACTGTGGAGGATACCTAATTTCTACTTCACATTATCCCCAGTGACTCAGGGGTAAGTCCGAAGGCTTATAACGCTAAAAACCGAGTTTTTGATACCCCTGGTGGGAACAATACAGATAACCCATGTATGGCTTTGCGCTTAACAACAGACAAACAAACATTATTCGCATTAATAGTCTTGAATCTTGAATGTTTTCACTAGATACTATTAGATGGAAATATACTCCTAGCGGCATCTTTGACAATTGTTAATAACACACATGGACGAATGAGTAAGTATGAATATCCTTAACCAGATGTTATCCTTAGAGTTTTATTAGTGATAATTAAACTATGTGGTAGTTATTTTCACATGACACCTCCACTACATCTTAGTGATTTATTAAGAATTTCAAAACAAGGAAAGAAAAAGCTCATCCCCTGGGACTCACGAGTTTCACCTATGGGCTGGGAAACGATTGTTTGTTTGAGATTTTCGCGAAAAGCTACAGTAAGGTCTATCTGGGCATGATCGTTCCTAATTTTGATCTCGTAGACTAGAAAGAAAGCATAGCCAACAGCAGAGTTTGTGGTAGCGAGTCGCGAACCGGGGACTTTCGGATTCACTTTCCGAGCACTCTAAGAACGTGGCCACGCCTGACTCATTTATGCGAGAAATCGTAAGCTGGTGGAAAATCTTGGCTCAAAGTCGGAAACGGTAAGGGTATCCAACGGTCAAATTAATACATTACACCAGTTTTCAGAGGTTAATATTGTAAAATCAAGACAGGGCATCATAATTTTAACCCTACTGAATAGTCTCTTAGTAACTGTGTTAATTATTATATTGTTCATCATTAAAACCGAATTCTTTCCCCCCTAAAGTATTATTTCAAGTTATTTCTATTTTTGGTAGGAAGGGGTTTAAAAAAAAGGGAGCTGATGTGTTCTTGTTTTATGTGCTGTCAGGACAACGAAGAAACAAATACGCGTGAGTCGTCATGACAACGTTGATCGACGTAATTACTGTATGCATGTTGCATGTGTGACAAGAACAGGCCCAAAAGATCATGTATGTTTACTGATATGAAACTTCACCATGCCAGACTATCTGCCAGTACCTTTACTCCTTAAAACTTCGAGTCTAATGCTATTTTATTATAGGTTAATATAATATAGATTTAAACGTTAAAATCTTTATTTCTATCGATAGGCCACATGACATTTAGATGTGTTCAGATTATTCCAAATTGTGTTAGGTAATCTGTTTTTTGCCAAGCTTTAAAAGGAAAACATATTGTATTTGGCTCAACAAATCTCATTTAATGCAACGCTACTCGTCGCTACGTCTACTGTAAGTATATTTCGTAAACACTCAGTACTTTGAAACGTGCTTAAGCAACCCCTAAAGTTAGGCACGTATTCTAAAACTCTTATTCTGTTAAATATATGATGCTTTAACTTTTTTAAAGCACGATCACAACAAGTTCTACAGCTCGAGCGTTTGTTATAATAGCAATAGATAGTATTGGCTGTTTAGGAACTAACATAGTTATATGTATATATCAGCTCACGTTATATGAACATTAACAGTTCCTGTGCGTCATCTCAAGCTATAACAATACTACCAGTTACTTTAAATTAACTTAGGCTGTAGGAACTATAACAATTCTTAAAAATCAACTCACCTTCAATGAATACTAACAGTTATTATACATCAGCACAACAGTATCCACCCCCAAAAACTCTTATCTGATCAAATAGTAGGATTTGATCAGTGGCCTCACGTTTTTTTGTTGGTTTTTTTGTAACGGGTCGCGAACCATGGATCTTCGGATTCACTTTCCAAACATGCTAACTACTTGGCCACACCTGACTCACTTATGTAAGAAATCGTAAGTATGTACCTTAGTCATAGGCATACTAAGAGTTCCAACACATCATCTAAAGTTATAGAATACTAAAAGTTCCAACACATCATCTAAAGTTATAGGTGTACTAACAGTTCCAACACATCATCTAAAGTTATAGGTGTACTAACAGTTCCAACACATCATCTAAAGTTATGGAGTATAACAGTTCCAACACATCATCTAAAATTATGGAGTACTAACAGTTCCAACACATCATCTAAAGTTATGAAGTACTAACAGTTCCAACACATCATCTAAAATGATAGAGTATTAACAGTTCTTGTACATCAGTTAACTTTATAGGAAGAACAACAGGTTTTACGTCACATCATGCTCAAAATGTTTAACGGTTACTTTATTTCGACCCACTAATAAGAGTTCTAAAAATTCCTATTTATCAACTTATGTTATAAAATCACAAAAATATTTCATACATCAGCTCACATGATAGAAACACGAGTAGTTTTCAAACATTAGCTCACGTTGTAGAAGTACTAAAAATATTATACAATAACTCACATCGTGAAAGCACTAACAGTTCTCATCTATAAAATCACGGTGTAAAAGCCTAGCAGTTCTCCTGCATTGACTGATGTTCTACTAACAGTTCTCCTACATTAACCGATGTTATACTAACGGTTCTTCTACATTAACTGATGTTCTACTAACAGTTCTCCTGCATTAACTGATGTTCTACTAACAGTTCTCATCTTTTAATTCACGGTGTAAATTCCCAGCAGTTCTCCTACATTAACTGGTGTTATACTAACAGTTCTCCTACAGTAACTGATGTTCCATTAAAGATTCTCTTAAATTAACCGATGTTCTACTAACAGTTCTCCTACATTAACCGATGTTCTACTAACAGTTCTCCTACATTAACCGATGTTCTACTAACAGTTCTCCTACATTAACCGATGTTATACTAACAGTTCTCCTACAGTAACTGATGTTCTAATAACAGTTCTCTTACATTAAGTGATGTTCCACTAACAGTTCTCCTACATTAACCGATGTTCTACTAACAGTTCTCCTACATTAACCGATGTTATACTAACGGTTCTTCAACATTAACTGATGTTCTACTAACAGTTCTCCTACATTAACCGATGTTCTACTAACAGTTCTCCTACATTAACCGATGTTATACTAACAGTTCTCCTACAGTAACTGATGTTCTACTAACAGTTCTCTTACATTAAGTGATGTTCCACTAACAGTTCTCCTACATTAACCGATGTTATACTAACGGTTCTTCAACATTAACTGATGTTCTACTAAGAGTTCTCCTACAGTAACTGATGTTCTACTAACAGTTCTCCTACATTAACCGATGTTCTACTAACAGTTCTCCTACAGTAACTGATGTTCTACTAACAGTTTTCCTACATTAACCGATGTTATACTAACGGTTCTCCTACAGTAACTGATGTTCTACTAACAGTTCTCCTACAGTAACTGATGTTCTACTAACAGTTCTCTTACATTAACTGATGTTCTACTAACAGTTCTCCTACAGTAACTGATGTTCTACTAACAGTTCTCCTACATTAACCGATGTCATACTAACGC
>NW_013671936.1:16453-22768 GCF_000517525.1 Limulus polyphemus | reverse complement strand
ACCGATGTTATACGAACGGTTCTCCTACATAAACAGATGTTCTACTAACAGTTCTCCTACATTAACTGATGTTCTACTAACGGTTCTCCTACATTAACCGATGTTATACTAACGGTTCTCCTACATTAACCGATGTTATACTAACGGTTCTCCTACATAAACTGATGTTCTACTAACAGTTCTCCTACAGTAACTGATGTTCTACTAACAGTTCTCTTACATTAACTGATGTTCTACTAACAGTTCTCCTACAGTAACTGATGTTCTACTAACAGTTATCCTACATTAACCGATGTTATACTAACAGTTCTCCTACAGTAACTGATGTTCTACTAACAGTTCTCCTACATTAACCGATGTTATACTAACGGTTCTCCTACATAAACTGATGTTCTACTAACAGTTCTCCTACAGTAACTGATTTTCTACTAACAGTTCTCCTACATTAACTGATGTTATACTAACGGTTCTCCTACATAAACTGATGTTCTACTAACGGTTCTCCTACAGTAACTGATGTTCTACTAAAAGTTCTCCTACATTAACCGATGTTATACTAACAGTTCTCCTACAGTAACTGATGTTCTACTAACAGTTCTCCTACATTAACCGATGTTCTACTAACAGTTCTCCTACAGTAACTGATGTTCTACTAACAGTTCTCCTACATTAACCGATGTCATACTAACAGTTCTCCTACAGTAACTGATGTTCTACTAACAGTTCTCCTGCATCAACTGATGTTCTACTAACAGTTCTCATCCTTTAAGTCAAGAATGTATACATTCTATCTTGTCCAATGAACCAATCAAAGTTATAAGATCTTTTGTAGTATACACTAATACATTTTATTAAAACACAACTTGCTGTTTTTTATTTCTCTACTCAATTTAACAATGGTTATATGTAGTAAATATTACACAGTGATCCTAAAATAATTAAATATCTATACTTTATATCCCTTTAAAAAAAGGACAGTTATTTTTCACAGGACTTTACAATACGTATTTTCTTACATTGTATTATAACACATACAATTCTCGTATACTTTGTTAAACACATCATAAAAGAAATAGCAATCCGAAAGAACCATCGTCTCCAAAATGAAAACAAACAAACTTGTCATTCCTACAGGATTGCTATTAGAAAGAGCTTTTAAGCACATACTGAAAGTAAATAGATTCTGTAACATTAGCATGACGAAAAGTGTCTTTAACTCGGAACTTCTCAAACTTTCCAACTACATATATCATTAAAGATGTACGTACAGACTTTCCCTGTACATCACCTTTAGATCATCCCATCTATCCCTAACTTAAATTGAAAATTCCAAAGAAAGGTTAAAACAATAAAATGTAAACCACATACTGGTTATGAAAGTGTAAGTGGCTTTATTTTGTTTTCAAAATAATAATGCATTAAACCCTTTTACAAATATTACACATTGAAAACACCTTTATCAAAGATACATTATCAAAACTGAAACCACTTTCAGTTAGTGTCACACAATAATAAACTGAAAACCCTTTAAATGTATACATTCAATACCAAACACTAAATGCTATACTCTATCCCTAAAACAAATTCAAGATAAGTTAGTTGTATATACATTTTCTATATATTATTTTGTTTTTGACACATGTTTTTGATCCCGTGTTTAAAAATTTTGTATTTGTACCATTTACATTTTAAATGAGTAATTCTTTCGTGTTTTTGTACACCTTTTAATCTCATAAGTATATATATATATATATTTATATATTCTGCGCTCCAAAATTTCACTTATAGCCTTTCAGTGTTTCGACTTCAGACTTTTACACTTTAGGTGCGTTTATACATTATAGATTTTGTACAACACTTACCTTGTAATGCTTCACACTTTTACGTTACCAATGTTACATTGCAGATGAAAATCTATATAATTTTATACTCTAATCAGATGGTATTTCAATCGCAATCTTAAGAACTATTCCATTTATCCTTTGAAGTGAAAGGTAACGTGTTATATGAACACATACAGAATCAGTGTAAAATGAAGGGTAATGTCATATATAAACATATACAGAATCAGCATAAAATGAAGGGTAATGTCATATATAAACATATACAGAATCAGTGTAAAATAAAGGGTAAGGTCTTATATAAACACATACAGAATCAGTGTAAAATAAAGGGTAAGGTCTTATATAAACACATACAGAATCAGTGTAAAATAAAGGGTAAGGTCTTATATAAACACATACAGAATCAGTATAAAATGAAGGGTAACTTCTTATATGAACACATACAGAATCAGTGTAAAATAAAGGGTAAGGTCTTATATAAACACATACAGAATCAGCATAAAATGAAGGGTAACTTCTTATATGAACACATACAGAACACATACATTTTCACCTAAATGTTTGGAAAGCAAAGGTGTATAAGAAATCTTAGTGTTGTCTCACAATCCTTCAGCTGTAAATGTTCTAGGCATTACAGACGATAACAACAGATATCCTAGCTATGAATCTGTAAAGTATTGCATGGTCTGCTCCACAGATATTATACTACTCAACTAGATAATGCGAGGAATTCTCTCAGGAAAGTTTAAAGACATATTTTCACTGAAAATTGTTCTATGGTTCGAAAAGTAAGTATCTCCTTGCTCTTCTAGCATTCTTAATCTTGCATTCCACAGACATTCTTAACATCAATAACGCAATGTAGTGCATGCATCTCACAAATACAACTTGATAGCTCAGAAAGTAAGGAATGACATTTCATTTCAGTTATTTATCTTACAGTTAAATGCTGCTAAAACAGTCGAGATCATGAAGTCATCATTGACATTTTGGCCAATTACTGTAATTCTCATGCTGTACCTCTCCACTGGTGTTTTCTTCTTGGACTCATCTCGGTAAGCCAGACAAGTACTGACAGCATCTTTCTCCACCTTCAAACACTTGATTAAATCAAGCATTGAACCATCCAAATTCAGTATTAGGTGTTGCAAGGCCTGTTCCTGAATCCATTCATTACAGACAGTGACTTATCTGAAATGTTTAAGAAAACAGTACAGAAATTCTTTGATTGAGATACATTAGGGGGATTGTGTAGTAGGTGCGTTCAAGGAGCCCTCTATTTAGACAAATATTAGATCTTTGATCCTGGACAGCAGAATAATGAGAGCAGCTCATCTAAGAGCTCTGCATGATCGCAAGTTTCTATTGGGCTGAAGTTGGAAGTGGTAGCATACCTCCCAACACAGAAAGGTTTACAGCTTCTTCGTGGGTCACCATCTTCACCACTGCATCACTTGCTAGTGAAATAACTCGGGTTGGTAGATATCATCCACCAGAATTGCCACAAGTCTCTCTCAGCTGATCTTAGGTGGCATCAGTCAGAATCAGGGTTAGATTATTCTAGTCAGCAAGCATCTAGGAGTCTGATACTGTCTGCCCCGTTGGGTCTCAGAATCGCCAGAATCTCAGTCACCACAACGAACCTCAATCGACTCCGCCTCCTTTGCACCATGATTGGTCAGTAACTCTGGAGGCCAACTGCTATGGCAACTCTCTTTCCGAGTCTGTGGCTACAGTGCGATTGTGGTATTGGAACTTTGAAGCAGTGGCAAAAGTTCAACGTCCATGAGAAGACCTCTTCGAGGTCCAATCACTCCTACAGACAGAATTCTACTATCAGTTACAGTTTCTTCCTCTCGTTCATAAGTCTTTTCATTCGTAGAAGTGTCATTTCTCCTCATAAAATGTTTAAGTTTAAATCACGCAATAGTTAAGAAAAGTACAGTAAAATGCATTCATAGAAAGCTCCACAATAAAAAATCATGACCCTGGCACCAAACTTCGTCTTTACTATCTTATTCTGGCGTACTTCCATCTAAACTGTTTATCCTGTTGGAGTGCATAGAAAACCACAATAATAATTCTGGATAAGACTGTGACGATATACAACCGTATACAATAGCGTAATCTGTTCTAGAGTGAATGAACTATCTATGTCACTGTTGGTCGGTCATCTCAGTAGTAAAACATGAGGATGTACCTTAAAAGTATCACTTGACCAGTCAATATAGTATATAACTGCCCGTCTTCAATGTGTATCCTATTATACAATATTCTTTTCCATCAGAAAGCAGCATAAATAGCTTTTGTATTTTTGGCATTAAGTTCTAACAGCTAAATAACCCACGAGAAAGCACATGTGACACCAGTGGAGAATGAACCAGAACAATAGGTAGCTAGATGAAAGAAATTTCAATGACTGAAGTCATATTTTTAAAACTATACATAATGAGAGAAATGTGCAAGTGCGAAAACGTTTGAAAATTTTGGTTGAACGTGAAACACACACCTTACTATAAGTCTTAAAACTACCTAGTTTTATAAGCTTTGTATGAAACATTAGTCTACAAAAAAGCCTAAGCGCCCTAGTTTTAAGAGTTGCGAGTTAACTCTAAATAGTGTTTCAAAATATTTTCCTCGTGAGACATAATTTTTACATTTTATGATGCATCACTCTATAAGCTCGAATTGTACATTACAGACTGTTAGTTTAAAATTCGTGCACATTTTGTTTGCTTATAACTTAAAGACGTTATTAGTTGTTAATATAGTCAATCATATAATCAACGAAATCAACAACGATCAGTAAAAATAGATATGACCTAGTAAATTTATGTATTGATATACACACACACTTCAAATGAACAGTTTACCAACACGAAATTCGCAAACATTTTTAACAAGGTCTTGCATATGTTTTGTTCAGTTATTATTTCTATAAATAAAAAATAAGGGCAAACTATATATATCTCGAGTTCAGTTAATAAACAGTAGATTTGTTTGCTTTATTTCAGTCTTAAAAAATGAGTGACACAAGAAAATAGTTATCTATATTTATACACATTTAAAAATACTCAACTCAGTTTGCAATTCCAAGGATGAATAAGCATATAGTATCAAGATGCATGTATACTTCAGCCAAACAAAATATAAACACCTGCGTTGAAAGGGTCGTGTTAATCTTATCGTGTGGAGTTTGATGTCAGTTTTAACTATGCACATTAATCTAGGCAAAATGACTGGGCTTACAGCTGACGGTATCGTGAGAGAAAATAAGACTACATATATAACACAAGTTATTTAAAGATGTGATAAGCACTGAGTATGCCGAGCAGGATATGTAACTAATTAAAGTTTCTTAAAATGACACACAAAAATCGCCTCTTACGTTATGACATAAGGTGGGTGAGCACTTAGAGTTAGGTTGAATATATCTTTCAGCTTGGTGTAATATAAACAAAGGCACGTTCTTGTATGTACAGATGTATGGGGACAAGCGTCGATGAGATAAAGCAGATAATAAATACACGCTCTCAATATAACGAAAAATTTCCCCTGAAATTCTTTCTTTTCCCCTATACAAATGGGCTTGGATAAAAACAATAAAGAGACACGATTCTAGTTACCTTGTGGCGGGGTGAAAAATAATCATTACTTTATGTCACGAAACTAAGGACCCCTCCTTGAAAGAGTTTATACTATAAACAGAAAGTTGAATATGCAAATCAGCAATTCCCATGACAACACACAGCCGATATAAAGTCGCGATGTAACGTAATGTACCAGAACTACAAATCTGTATTGCCATTTCGTAGGAAGTGTTATGTTACCGTAAAGGTATCGCTTTTAGAAACGGTATGTAACACTCCTTTTCAACGCAAAATATTCGCACATAAAGGTATGTTCAGACCATGAATTTATAGCTTTAAAGACGGAGATATTTCTTGTACTAAGTGATATTGGAAGACAAAAAAATATGGATCAACTTGAGGCACCAGGACCATCCAGCTAGAGATTTGCGTGCAAAAAAGTTTCATACCCCAGCAAAATGTGGAGTGTTGTAACAGGAGAGAATTCACGAACACAAATATCAGTGACAAAGGCTCCAGGTGTCCAAGGCAACAGTGCGTAACACAATGAAAAATAATTTCCGTTTGTAAAACCGACACAAGCTGCTTCAACGACATATTAGTTCAACCATCACATAACTCCAGCAGTTGGAAAATGAAATAGGTATTCATGCTATCCTATACGCAAACATAGCAGTAAACTTGCCTTTGGATTTTTGTGCAATCGGACTGTTGAAACAGCCCCTGGAAAACCATCGGTCTTGTACACTAGGTGGATCATAGTAAGCAATCAGAAAGCAGTGGTGTGCTTTCGACAAGACAGCTTTATGACAGAGCATTTTGCAAATGAAATTTTTGAAAACATGGTAAAGAGCTAATAATGGCTGGAGACGGCTTAAATG
>NW_013671936.1:12827-15975 GCF_000517525.1 Limulus polyphemus | reverse complement strand
AAGTTTAACATGACAGCAAATGTACAACGTTTCGACAAGGTTTTGTCATCATCAGGTAAAGAGCTATTGCCTAGATGCACGGCCATCAGATAGAGCATGAACAGGCATGACGACATAGACTGTAACGACGTGATAAGGCTTTAAAATCGTTTTTAATATAATATCTATATATCTGTAAAGAAGCTAAATGTCAGATGGGTTAAAAAGGGGAGCAAAAACTTTGAAAGGCTGACAAAACGAAGAGATAGCTACGAGAATAAATGTGGATAAGAATATCACGATGAACGTAACTCGTCAACGCTCTGTTTAAACGTTTACAGAAGAATCTTTATAGCTAAAATATGATTAATAAAACACATAAAGCTAGAAAAAAATAGTCTTTAATGATGTCAAAGTACAAGCTGTGTTATAAAGTATGTAGCTCAAATTGGATGGCAGCTTCTAGCATGGTCGGTTCGTACAGTTTCAGGAAATGTAAGAGCTTTTATCAGCCTAGATAGGTTGATGACATAAAATGTTACTCGTGGCCTTTGATATACGGCGATTCAGAGACGTGAAACATGTGGGTATCGCTACAGTTTCTCCAATATCCAAATCACCGTGTTAATCACATGCAAAAAAAAATGTTTGTCGATACACAAGAAATAAAACACTTTTATACTCGCTCATAAAAAGAATATAGCGATAACGAAAGGCAAAAGGAGAAACAACAGAAATATATGTATAGCTCCATAATTACGAAGAGTCAAGCATTATCTTACGAATCACTACTGGATACTTGTTCTCTAAGTTGTGTATTTGACAACTCAGTAAAATACAGCTATTCTAGATAAATAGAAATAAACTAAAGATATAGCTCCCTAGTGGCACAGCGGTATGTCTGCAGTCTTACGACGCTAGAATCCGGGTTTCGATAACCGTGGTGGGCAGAGCACAGACAGCCCATTGTGTAGCTTAATTACAAAACAAACAAACAAACTAAAGATATATATTTCCTTAATCGTTATCCTCTTTATTAGTTTGTTTTTTATAGAACAAAGACACACTGGGCTACCTGCTGTGTCCACCACGCTGAATCGAACCCCGGATTTTAGCGTTGTAAGTCCGTAAACCCTCCTTATTGGACTAAAGTTGTCTAGCAATGATCGAATGGAAAAAAGAATTAGTCTTTTTTTCGCTTGCAAAGTGATTAAGTAAAAAAAGATAAAGTAAAAATCCGTGAAGGTAAGGAATGTTTTGAACTACGATTTTTACCCTTTGTTCAGACATTATATTCAGATGCCTCGGATACCTTGAATTTTTAGTCAAAGTCGACTTTGTACGTTGATAAAAATGTTTGTTTGTTTGTTTTTCATTAAACACAAAGCTACACAAGGGCTATCTGTGCTCTGCCCACTACGGGTATCGAAACCCGGTTTTTAGCGTTGTAAGTCCGCAGACATACCGCTGTGCCACTGGGGGGTTAGATAAAAATAAAAATGTAATGCTACACAACTCCAAGAATGATTCGCTTCCTTTGTTTAAAACTACAATATTCTCTCCTTTCATCTGTATATATCTATTGCCACACTACATGAAAACAGTGTTTAAAAAACTAACTTACGTTCAACTTACGATAACGTTTACTTGGCCTTATCTTTTCTGCACATTCGTCTGTGTAAGAGAGAGAGAGAAAAAAAAATGGGCACGGGCCACGTTTTCCTTACTAACAGTTCAAACAGTTCCCGCTTTCTTCCTCGTGTTCTTTCTTGTACGCGGCTATAGACTTCTCGCTTCCTTCCTCGTGTTCTCATGCGCGACTGTAGACTAACAGTGGTAACCTCGAAGGAAGCAGAACGAGTTCCTGCGCATGCCTCGTTTGGCTCATTGCTTTACTCAGATATCAGGCCATTTGTTTAAATTATCAGTAAAGCACCTGAGAACGCAAGATTTCCTGTACTTACAGTGGTTCACAAAATGATGTTTTATCTTTTAAATAAAATATTTAATATCTAAATCTCAGCAAAGTAGGATGATCTGTTTTCCAAAGTAACTCCAGCTTTTGTCAGACATATTGATCGTTTCTGATAAACCAATCAAGGTGTTAGCAGGAAATAAAAATTGAATCTGATGTTTCAAAATGGAAACCTGCTTCTAGAAAAGCTACTTAACAAGACAATGTCGGAATGTTTTAATAAATAATAAATTATTCAAATATTTAAAAAATGAAATAATACAACTGATGTCACCCAGTGAAACGCCCCTCCCCCAGTGACTCAGCGGTAAGTCTACAGGCTTAAGACGCTAAAATTTGGGTTTAGATAGCCGGTGGGCAGGGTATAGATATTGTATAGAGATATCTGTGCTCTAACTACCACGGGTATCGAAAACCGGTGTCTAGTGGTATAAATCTGCTGACTTACCCCTGTGCCACCGGGAGGCTTCTAGATTCAGACAAGTAAGAAAGGAATAAAATATACTTTTTATCCTGTATTGTCTTTCTAAAAATTCTTATGTTTATGAAAGCTTTATAATTAAAGCGAAGTAAAGTTCTGAACATATATACTACTTTTGAAATAATTTCTGATGCTGACATAACAAAACCGAAAATAAAAGTGTACTGGATAAATATCGTTTCCGCTTCTCAGTTCATACCGTTATTGTTACTTTAATTGATTGTAATGATTAAAATACGTCTGATGAATTAGAGTTGCTCTTTACATTGTCGGCTTAGTATGTGAATTTAGGGCTAAGTGAAATCTCCTAAATTGGCCGTAAGATATTATTGGGATTACAGTCAAATAAACATCGTTAACAGCAAGAGCTGACGACTCACTGCTTTCTAATTATTATAGGTTTCAGTTTTGATTTTGCGCAGTAATTTATGGCATTAAGTATTTAGGACCAGTTTGTTAAATATAATTGTTTTTACTATAAGTAATTTTATACATAACTACCGGGAGTATCCGTCCGTTGGACAGGTGAAATAACACACAGGTTTGTAACAAAGGATAGGATTTTTTTGTTCTTGAGGTAATAAACATTGAAAATTCAATAGAGATACATAAAGGTACCAATACTGAAAAGAACGACATACTGTTTTCAATAATTCTATCAATATGAAATTAGATGGGGGGTCATCTCCCCTCATGACTTTCTTCATATCATC
>NW_013671936.1:0-12224 GCF_000517525.1 Limulus polyphemus | reverse complement strand
TACCCTGTTTTACCATTATCGTTAAGTTTATACCCTGTTTTACTACTATCGTTAAGTTTATGTCCTGTTTTACCATTATCGTTAAGTTTATACCCTGTTTTACCATTATCGTTAAGTTTATACCCTGTTTTACTACTATCGTTAAGTTTATGTCCTGTTTTACCATTATCGTTAAGTTTATACCCTGTTTTACCATTATCGTTAACTTTATATCCTGTTTTACCACTATCGTTAAGTTTATACCCTGTTTTACCATTATCGTTAAGTTTATGTTCTGTTTTACTATTATCGTTAAGTTTATGTCCTGTTTTACCATTATCGTTAAGTTTATACCCTGTTTTACCATTATCGTTAAGTTTATGTTCTGTTTTACTATTATCGTTAATTTTATGTCCTGTTTTACTATTATCGTTAATTTTATGTCCAGTTTTACTATTATCGTTAAGTTTATACCCTGTTTTACTATTATCGTTAAGTTTATATCCTGTTTTACCATTATCGTTAAGTGCTTAGGGTAGGTAGGCTTGAGCAGAAACCGTTTTTACCATGTTCAATACTTTCCATTGGTCTATAGAACAAATTTAAAAGTGTTTAGTTTGTTACGTATTGTGAGTCTATCAATGTAAGTATTACATCACTCCTGAAAAATGTGTAGAAAAAAGATATCGTTGTTCTGGAGTTTTCGTAGTTTTACATCAAAGAAAACAATCTATATTCTTGCTGCTGTACTTAATGAAACCTTATGTATTAACTTAAATTGTTGTTGCTATACTTAATAACACCTTACATGATAAGTTAAGTTGTTGTTGCTGTACCTAAAAAAAATGTTACATAATAATGTATTTTATTAGTTCTATACCTAACAAACCTTTACATAGTAATCTAAATTGCTATTGTCAACTAAACAACACCTTACGTAACAAACTGGGTTGTTGTTGCTATACTTATCAATACCTTATATAATAACCTAAGCTGTTACTGTTGTACTTATCAATACCTTATATATAAGCCTAAGTTGTTACTGTTGTACTTAACAATACCTTACGTAACAAACTGGATTGTTACTGTTGTACTTAACAATACCTTACATAATAACCTAAGTTGTTACTGTTGTACTTAACAATACCTTACATAATAACCTAAGTTGTTACTGTTGTACTTAACAATACCCTACATAATAATATACAATCTTAGACAATATGTTTGCATGCTGTTCTATATTTATCTTATTGTCTACATGAATGGAGCAGTGATTGAGTAAATACCCAAGTAGTAACAGAGAAGGTAGCGTATGATCGGACAAATATGTACTAGTCTGCATAAGTTGTTTTGATCATTTGTTCGTTAAAACACATACTCACCTGTTTTATATAACCTCCTTTTATGAAACAGATTAACGCTTTGTTCAGACAATTTCTCAGTACTTGGTGTAGAGTCATGCCTCGTCAAGTACCATATGTTATATGGCGCCAAACTGTTCGAATGTCCAGATATGGTATGAAGAAAGCGGAGATTGCCAGAACAGTAGTGTACCCTAGTGTATTGTATCCAGAATCCTGAAACGTTATCGGACTACAGGAAAAGTTGTTCCAGGAAAGTCTACTGGTAGACGCCGAAAACTACTTCCCGAGATCCCGTGTTTTGATCAGGTTAATAGTCAAGATTGAAAGATGTCTTGCAATCCCTTATAAGAGGAATAGCATGATCACATTCATTCCAGGGTATCCAGAAGAACAGTGAATAGGAGACTAACCAAACAAGGTTATTTTGCAAGAAGGGTTATCTGCAAATCACTGAGTTACTTGGACACAACAGGTATACCAACTTATAGTTAGGATACTGGCGACATGTCATCTTTTTAGATGAGTCCTGTTTCCGGTTTGTTAAAGCTGATGGTAGGATTAGTGTTCGTCATTTTCCTGGCGAACAGATGAGGGAAGACTGTCTTTCCCAAAAGGAACATTCAAGGGTGGTGCAGTACATGTTTGGGCAGTTATTCATCATGGTGGAAATATTGCTCTTCATATCCCCCAAGGAAACGTCAATGGCACCTCCTACAGGCATCACATAGAAACAATATTTCTGCCATATGCTTGGGCAATGTTTGACAATAACTTTGTGTTTCAGGATGACAATGCCACTGCCCACAGTGTGCGTATTGTACAGGATTATATCGACCAGGAGGACATTACAAGATTGTCATAGCTAACAAAGTATCCAGATTATAATCCAATTGAGACCTGTTGGGCACAACTGAGTTAGAAAATTGCTAACCACAACCCTAAACCAGCTACTATAGATGAGTTGCAGCGCCTTTTAGTGACAAATTGGGATGAAATCACAGTGGATTACATCAGTAACCTCATCGACAGCATGCCACGTTGCCTTGCGAAGGTTATTATAGTATGAGGAGGACCTACCAAATACTGAATGTTTAATATGAACTGTTATCTGGTTACAGACGCTATATTTAGTAATTTTATGCTATATTTTGTCATAATATATGTTTTATTAAGGTTTTATTGTGAATGATTAAATGCTGAATTAAATATAGCTTCCTAAAGACGTCTGATAAAATTGTTTGCTGTTCTAATAAATCGTTCATGATGTCCATAAAACCGATCTCTTTGTACAAATCCATATGTATATGTTTAATATAACATGCATTTTTCATTTTGACAATACTGAGTGTATTTGTCCCATCTTAATAATAATGATCTTATTTGTTACAAAATATGCAAACAGTTTGGGCAAGACTGTATGCTTTTACTATTACACATAATAACACTATACATAATATTCTATGTTCTTACTACTACACATAATAACATCTTACATAATCATCTATGTTTTTACTGCTATACTTAATAATGCCTTACATAATAATAAACTCTGACAAAGATGGTTCCAAGGCCATTGGAAAAACGAGTATGGTTGGGTACAGTGGGCCAGCACTCTCACCCCGTAAAACCTCAAATTGCTACAGAAAAGATGATAGAGAGTCCAACCGACTCGACTTGATGGATGACAAACAATATGGATTCCTTATGATGGTGTCGGATCCTAGCTAAAAGAACGTTCGACATCCAATAAGTCCTATTCTCAACACGAAAACAATTACCAAAATCGGAATTTGGAACGTCCAAACTTATTTCGATGTGTGAAGATGGACCAGGTGGTTAGAGAACTGACCACATCCCAGTTAGAAATATTAGGAATCAGTGAGTTGAGACGGACAGGGCATGGCAAGCTTAACACCGCGAAATCCATAACAAATAAACAAATCTTCTGTGACTACTTTTGTTGGTGCATGAACTTGTAAGGTGTTGATCTTTGAATGACGTAGGTGGAACCAGGCTGTTATGATATATGTTTCCACCATATAGCACTTGGTAGGCAGGCTTTCCTATGTGTATACCAACGCCATGGATTCCTCAAAGCTACACGAGGGCTATCTGGGCTAGCCGTCCCTAATTTATCAGTGTAAGACTAGAGGGAAGGCAACTAGTCATCACCACCCACCGCCAACTCTTGGGCTACTCTTTTACCAACAAATAGTGAGATTGACCATCATATTATAACGCCCCCATGGCTGAAAGGGCGAACATGTTTGGTGTGACGGGGATTCAAACCCGTGACCCACAGATTGCAAGTCGAGCACCATAACCACCTGGTCATGCCGACCCCAGTCACAGAAGAAGAAAAAGACTTATTTTACAACCAACTACAAGAGAAAGTGTATAAAGTGCTAAACTTCGATATTAAGCTGCTGATAGGAGACTTTAATGCTCAGTTTGACAAAGACATTGTGATCTCGAAAACATCAGAGAACCACGTGGATCACCTACAATGCTCAACCACAAAGGTTAACGTTTTGCTGTGTCAATGGACTTAGCATTTCAAATACCTTCTTCAGGCATAAACAAATGTAGAAGAAAATATCTCCAAATGCGAACACCTATAATGAAGTCGAATTCATATACATAAGTAGCAGGTGGCGAACATCTTTTCAAGATATGAGAACATTCAGAGGAGCAGATGTTGGATCAGATCATTAGCTGATCGCGGAAAGTTTAGGCTAAAACTGAATAAAACAAACTACACCAGGCAACAACGCCTGTTTGCAGCAGAGAATCTACAAAACAATAATGCATCGAGTAATTTCCTGATCTTCTCTACGAACAAATTTCAAACTCCTCAATGTTCTGGAGATTTTGAAGAACAGTAGAAATTGTTCAAGAATGGCATCATTGATTTGTGCTGAAGAGGAGCACATAGAGAAAGATGGATTACAAATTTGACATGAAAACTAACTGACGAAAGAAGAAACTCCAAGACCAGAAGAGACCAAGCAAGAACTGTAGATGAAAGAAACGAAGCAGAAGAGCTTTACCAAAC
This sequence comes from Limulus polyphemus, assembly GCF_000517525.1. Taxonomy (NCBI): domain Eukaryota; kingdom Metazoa; phylum Arthropoda; class Merostomata; order Xiphosura; family Limulidae; genus Limulus; species Limulus polyphemus. The sequence goes on along the minus strand of NW_013671936.1, from coordinate 7,826 downwards.
ATAAGATAAACAAGTGAAAAAAAAACTGCAGAAAGGGCAAAAGGTACTGAGTAGAAGCTAAGAGTAGAGAGGCCCAAGAAGCAGCAGACTGTAACGACTCCAAAAACAAATTATGAACGATTTGACAGGTTCAAGAGTAATGCTGATGTACCCATAAAAGACAAAGCCATAAGGACACTGCTCACGAGAGAGGAGCATGAAACGCGATGGGCCGAATATTTTGGCAAATCTTAAGCAAGTAAGTCCACAAGTCACTTTCCATTTTGACCCAGAAGACAACTCTCTACAAGTTGACATAAACACTAATGGTATGTCTGCCGCATAAATAGAAATAGCCACACGAAATCTCGAAAATTACAAATAACTTGGAAAGCAAATCATAACAGTAGAATTATGTTATTTATTCAACCTCATCTGGAGGACGGAGGGCATTCCTGCAGATTGGAACTGTCAAAATTCCAAAGAAGGCTAACATCGCCAACTGTAACAACTGGGAAGAATTCGCTACTGACAGTCCCTTTTGTGTAGTTATCCTTCACTGACCGAAGACAGAGGTGAAAAAAACAAACAAGATACACATAGAGAAACACAACCTGGATTCTGCAGTGGTCGATCTTACAGTAAGCGAATATTCACACTTCAACAGATCATTGAACAGGGCATGAATATCAACAGCCTCTTGCAGCCAACTTCATCATCAAGAAGACTCTTGATAGCATTAATCCCCAATCGTTGTGGAAAATGGTAAGAACCTTTGGTATACTTGATAAATATATCAATATCTTCAAAACACTGTACAAAAACTCCAGTTGCTGTGTGAAGGACAACACTGGAACCACAGACATCTTTGATATCGTGAATGGAGTACAAAGAGGTTGCTGCTGTCTCCATTTCTCTTTCTCCTTGTTGTCAACTTCAATATGACCAGAGCAGTGGCTGGGTGTGAACATAGAATTCCATGACGACAACAACAACGGTTATCGGATCTTGACTTCGCTGATTACATATTCTTACTGAGTCAAACATCAGATACTACAACAAATGTCAACTGATCTTGGGTTTAATGTCGGAAAAATTGGCCTGTATCAAGGTCGCAACATAACAGTCAACCAACAAAATATCGAAAGTGTTGACCACTTCACATACCTCAACAGCAACATCGCAAAGGATGGAGCTTTGAAAAACAAGGTCAACGCTCGTCTGTGAAAAGCGACAGCAGTGTTCCAACCATCCATGTGACCACGAAACCACTGCTTTATAGCTGTATGGTTACTGTTATGATTAACAAAACCTTACATAATAAACTACGTTGTTACTGCTATGATCAGCAAAACCTTACAAAATAATTTATGATCGTTACTGCTATAATTAGCAAACCTTATATGATAATTTATGTTGTTACTGCTACGATTAGCAAACCTTATATAATAATTTATGTCGTTACTGCTATGATTAACAAACCTTATATAATAATTTATGTTGTTACTGCTATGATTAACAAACCTTATATAATAATTTATGTTGTTACTGCTACGATTAGCAAACCTTATATAATAGTTTATGTCGTCACTGCTATGATCAGCAAAACCTTATATAATAATTTATGTCGTTACTGCTATGATTAGCAAACCTTATATAATAATTTATGTTTTTACTACTATGATCAGTAAAACTTTAATAATAATAGACATTATCCAACAAAACTTTATACAATAACCTTCGTAGTCGAAATAAGCACGTGAAGCGTGCTAATCTCAGTAAATGTTGTGATTCAATCTGTAAACCTGTCTATCTATTTATTCAGGCATTACTATGCATTTCTATCACTGTTATCTTATCACCGAGAGATGTTAACATGTTACTAAGTGTAAGATAGTTGTGACTAGCTAATTTAAAAACTTACTGAGTTTGATGAATTTATTTCATGCAGCTTTAACTATACCCACACATAAATCGCCTCAATGTTAAAACATATGAGTTGCAGCACCAATACTCATTGGTTCTTTATCAGCCTGTGTGTAAATTTTTTTGCCCGGTACAGTAATACGTGTACATTAACGTGATAGAAATGAAATTTAAAAGATTTTATATACACCTCTGAGGCAACTAACGTTTTAACCAATCTGTGCTTTATAGCTATTACTATAAAGCTATATTTGCGTTTCCTTTGTATAAAGCAATATCTCCGGGTTTTTTTGTGAGTATGTTTTTGTGTTGTTTTTTTTGTATAAAACGACATCTCCGTTTCTTTTGTACATTTTACATGAACACGTCCAAGCGAACTGATAACCATAAACAGATGTTGTTCTCAATAGCAAAGCAACATAAAATCCTCAAAATGCAAAGTACAGATCTCCACAAAATCTAATGAAAACAAACAGCTTTCTCGGATTAAGTAAGTTTCCTACTACGTTTTTTGTTCTAACGATTACACCAGCTGTTTTATTTCCTAGTGTCCAGAAAACCCTGTTTGTTAAACAACTTAAATTACGATGTAATGTGGTGGTGAGAATTCGACCATATGGTTTAAATACGATTCTCTCGCTCTCCCAGCTGTTGATGTATTAGAGCTTATATTAGAAATATATATCGTAGATAGCTGTATTAAAATTATCGAACTTCTTGTACTTTCTTTTTATTAAGTTAATTACATTAATATTCCAAATGTTATAATACTACCAGGTATAGAGAAAATGTATATACTTACCTTATGGTAGTATAGGTCGAGGAAAGAGCGAGGTTTATCAACAATAATTAAGGAATGTTTATTTTGAATATTTGTTTACTTAGAAACGATGATGCAAGTAGTTACGATAGTTATAAAACGATAACATGGTTACAGTTATAAACACAGGGAACGATATAAACATTTGCAGAATTCAAAATGGTCAAATCATCTTTAGAAGGAGCAGTATCGTTTGTCTTGAAGCACGAAACAGGCTGAATTGCCATTTTCCAAAGTCAAACGCTTAAACCTTAATTGAAATCAAACATTTTGACGTTGTTAACACACTTTAGTCATTGTAAAATGGCCCGGCATGGCCAGGTGGTTAGGGAGCTCGACTGGCAATCTGAGGGTCGCGGGTTCGAATCCCCGTCCCACCAAACATGCTCGCCCTTTCAGCCGTGGGGACGTTATAATGTGACGGTCAATCCCACTATTCGTTGGTAAAATAGTAGCCCAAGAGTTGGCGGTGGGTGGTGATGACTAGCTGCTTTCCCTCTAGTCTTACACTGCTAAATTAGGTGCGGCTAGCGCAGATAGCCCCCGTGTAGCTTTGCGCGAAATTCAAAAACGAACATTGTAAAATAACCAAAAATCATGATTTACCAACGTTACATATTATGCAATGTTGACGAGAGTAGCTCTTCACGTGATTCAAAGATTGATGGGTAATTTTCTTTATTGTAACCTACTTTTAAATCTACAGTTTAGGCAGAGGGTTGAGTACGTTATATCAAAATGAATTAAGCTGTCGATATAAAGGCGTGGTGTGATGCAACCGAAATTTGATCGCTTTTTGTAACATTAAGTGAGAATTCACGAATGCAAATATTTGTGGCAAAAGTCGTCTACGTATTCCAGGAAACATTATTCAACATATTCAAGAAGTGTTTCTGTAGGTAAAAGCGACACAGGTTACACAATTTGCCGCCACGATATATCCGTTCAACCGCCACATACATCCAGCAGCTGGAGAACGAAAAGGATAACATGCTATCCCATACAAAGATATAACGGAATTTCTGTGTAATCAGACTGTTGAAACGAGCGTTGGGAAACCGTTTTCTTCGTACACTAAATGGATTATAGAGAGCAACAGGGACGAGTGGTGGGCTTTTGCACCGATAGCTTTATGACGAAGTCTTTGCAATGGAAACTGCGCAACGGGGCAAGATTTTCAAGATACACGATCGTCAGGTAGAGTATTACCGGACGTGACGACATGAACTGTAATGTCTTGGGGAAGCTCCAAAACCTTTTTAATATAACGTAGTCAACCTCCTTTATCTAGTACACAACACACGTTCATGAACTATTTTATTTGTTTGTAGCTTTTCCTGTTGTTGGAAAATAATTAAAATTATCAATGAATAGTACTCGCTATTAACGTATGTTAACGTATATTAACGTTAAAGGTGGGATATTGTCTTGCAACAATTTACCCATCATTCTCTCATTATGTGACAAACTACTCGCGTCATCTACAAACAAAATGAATAAAGCGTTATTGAATAATGACATTAAGTCAGTTATAATGTATCAAATGCACGGTAAACAAAAACATGTTACCTTATTATGCTAATAACCATAAATATCACTTTAAATTAATCTGATTCTGCGCAGTCAATAGGTGTGACGCTGTCCTCTTTAGAGAAAGATTTCAAGAAAAATAGTTTAAAGTTTAAAGTAAATAGAAGTCTTCGCAATCTATCTGTCTAAGACTATCATTTTTGTATTATTCGTGATGTCAGAAAAACGCGTAGGTTCAAGAAGTCTTAACATAAAATGATGACAACCCTATTACCCGAGCACTTTCGAAAGGTGGACCTTTCTTCTTCAGGGGCAAACTGAACGAGTGATATATAAAAGGAGTTGAGTGACATCCCCAAGGTCACCTGAGCTTCCAGAAAGTGTTTTTAAATATTTTTCAGTGTACTGTTGTAAGTGTTAGAAAGATTAGTGGTAAACATTGAAAGTTCACACTACACGAAGAAAAAAATAAATTATTCTAATACTTACTATTTATTTATGATAATTTTTCATGTCTGTCTTTAGAAATTGATCTGCTTAATATTTCTTTTTTCTTCGTACACTAAATGGATTATAGAGAGCAGCAGGGACGAGTGGTGGGCTTTTGCACCGATAGCTTTATGACGATAGCTTTTTTACCATTTCTAAAGCAAAACATTTGTAACACCTTTATACATAACGCTCTCGTTTCCGGCCATGTTGTACCAGAAATGAGACACATTTACAACAATACATTGAAAAATATACAAAAACACTTCTTGATAGCCCAAGTGGCCTTTATGACGTCACTCAACTCCCACTTATATATATATATATCACTCATTCTATTACACCACCATTCCCAGTTTGTCCATGAAGAAGAAAGATCCATCTTTCGAAAGCGCTCGGGTTATAGGGTTTAAATCATATTTGTATTATAGTTGTTATTATGAATTTTTCTATTTGTATTCATTATTATTAAATTACATGGAATATCTTTGGTATCTCTATTTTCGGAACCTATACTAAACCTTTACATGGTCGGGTTATAGGGTTTATATCATATTTGTATTATTGTTGTTGTTATTATGAATTTTTCTGTTTATATTCATTATTATTAAATTACATGGAATATCTCTGATATCTCTATTTTCGGAACCTATACTAAACCTTTACATGGTCATACCCACTTCCTACTTTGACGCTTGACCTTTCATATTCGGCTCGTAAGAGACTTCTGCGGCCAATGACCGTCACTTAATTAATCACGTGAAACACTGTTGAAAGGCGTTAAGAATTGTTGAAAGCAGGTAACTGAATGCACCCCTACCGGCACTACTTACTCTGCTACCTCTTAATACAAAGTTTCCCTGACCATTAAACGGTTTATACCATGTTTTAAGTACATACCTATTGAGTTCTTAAAACTCATATTAAACTTTTGGTGAGGTAATAATGAATACCGTAACAATATGTTGTGTTTTAAATAAATTGTGTGAAAGTTAGGATTTTTATGTTATTTATCATAACATCTATCCTCTTTTTTTCTTTTTTTTTAAGTTCATAACCAGAACAAAGGACAGGTACATCATCTTGTAGTTTATATTTTGTTTCATTGTTTTTGTTCGTTTAAACCCATAGATTATTGAGTTTTCTATAATACAACATATACAAAGTGTGGGGGAGGGCACAGAAACATCTCAGAGAGTATGCCACGGAGGAACGCAATAAAAATGGACGTCACTATTGCAATAATACATAAACTCAGATGAAGTTTCTACTCCAACAACCACTGTAAGGTTGGTATGAAAAGCCGTTTCTTGAGTTATAGATTATTGAGTTTTCTATAATACAACATATACAAAGTGTGGGGGAGGGCACAGAAACATCTCAGAGAGTATGCCACGGAGGAACGCAATAAAAATGGACGTCACTATTGCAATAATACATAAACTCAGATGAAGTTTCTACTCCAACAACCACTGTAAGGTTGGTATGAAAAGCCGTTTCTTGAGTTGTGTAAGGACGTGGCGCCATCTGTGTATGTAGTTAACGTTAACTTATGTCAAAGATAATAAATGTTCAATAACAGCAATAATGGGGTGGAGAAGGTTGTTAAACTCCTATTTACATGCCTCTTGTTCCCCCCACAAAATATGTTTGAGATTGGTCCAGCGACCTTAGACTCGTAAGATAAGGGACAAACAGACAGACACACAGATTTTTGTGATTTATATATAGAGGAATATCTAGGAATAAGAAATATAAATAAGTAACAAACACTGAGTGAGAAAGTCAACGTTAAGTGGCTATTTGGCTCAACTTAAGTTATAAGTGACCTGTATACATGACAATTCATATATTGTATCATCCGATAGACTTAGTGCAACTTGGTTTTTCTGGTCACTCTATATTTGATATTTCATGTAGCTTTTAACTCTCTATATTTAAATATACTTGTTATGGTATAAAAAATATTTGTAACTAGTAGAGACCTGCAAAACATCTGCGGCCAAATTAGTATCATTATTGCAACAGAACTTCTTTAAATACAGAATTTCTAAAATAATATAAACGAATTCTAATCGCAGATACCGAAATCTATAAGTCCACTTGCCTTAGGCCTTACATTAGCTAAGCCTTTATTAAGTATGGCCTACATTCTATAAGAAAATAAATTAACACTGTAACTTGTCTTTAGTTTAGTTAGGGCTCAACTTTATCGTACTTAATACTATCAATAAATAAAGTTATAGTGTTATTTTACAATCTAACTTTAGACCTTTTTAAAAGCTTTGATAAGCTTTTAATATGTTGTTATACAAATTGTCTACTAAAGTATATTTACATCCACCTTTTGTCTATACCGTTGAGGTGTGTGCGCATGCGCATTTAGATAGTAAAGGTGCGTGCGCATTTTCAGATGTATAAGTGTTCTTCGTTTCCTTTAGTTCTCTGTTAATGATATAAACCATATACTCCATGCTCTTAAATTGCTTTGTGGTTCGTTAAAGTAAAATAAATTCAAACGAGCTTTACAAATACTTTGAGTATGTAATATTTATAAAACATGTGTTGTTTGTGTGACGTTATAGTTACTTGCTGATAATCATGTCATCATGCTAATTTGAAATTAGCTTCATTGGCTGGTTAATTATATAACTAGTTGTGCTAATTGATCAATCATATAATCAGTTGCATTCGTAAGTTAAGCAGTCTAGGTTATCTTTATATCTGAAGACCTGGAATGTTTTATTTTCTAAAGTTTTTGAATCTATTCAATCAAAAATTAATTTGCTTACATTAACCCTTAGCCATAAATCAGACACTATCTAGAAGGATGTTTTACAACAAAGTCACATTGGGCTGTGTCCACCGCGGAGAAACGAGCCCCGAATTTTAGTGTTGTAAATCACTAAACTTACCACTGTCCCACCTGCTAGCTCATAAATACGAATAGCACAGTTTAACTTTTTTTTTCTCTCGAAGGCATGCTTATCTTATCCCATACAAACTAATATTGTAAATTGAAAACTTATAAAGTTTAATATTTCTAAGAACCAATCTAAAACGTTAAAAGTCTCATAAGGAG
>NW_013671935.1:49467-55682 GCF_000517525.1 Limulus polyphemus | reverse complement strand
AGATGTTTCCGCATATAAAAGCTATCTTCAAGTTTTGTACACCAAAAAAAAAAAATTTCAAACATATCTTGTTGTTGTGATTAAATTAAAATAATATTTACACACACTTTCAATGAGATTAATGCGGTTTTATCATTTTTATTAATACAAATTGACGCTGATACACAATCGTATAAAAATATTTAATTTTTTAAAAAATGTAAAGAGCGAGTATAAAAAAAAATAGTATATATATATATTAAACACTACAATAACAATAATTATATTTTGCACTTCAAAACTGGTTTTGGTAGGGACCAGATTACTGAACAAGTAATTTGTTAAAAATAAAAAGTGTCTAGTTTGTAGTTAAACACAAAGCTACACAATGGGCTATCTGTGCTCTGCCCACCACGAGTATCGAAACCTGGTTTTGAGCGTTGTAAGTCAGCAGACATACCTCTGTTCTACTGGGGGGGGGGGGATAAAAAGTGAATTGAAACTAGTAATATGCATACAAATCTAGGATAATTGGTAAACAAAGACGAGGTTTTTTGGTTTGTCGTCACCAAATACACATGGCAGGTCGTTCACAATCACACGAAACTGGTAAAAATAGAAATATACTCTAAAGTAAAGTAAAGTAAAGTGAAAATTATGGCAACCATAAAAATAAAATGTATAAAAATTATGACAAAGTTTCATATTTTTTATGTAAGTAATACGTTTTTGTTTTGTGTTAGATGTCCACTACACTTTACTTGATTTACAAAATAACATGACAAGTGAAGGTAATTTAAAACCCGTGATATTGGGACCCCTGATGGTGAAAATAGTCCACCTTCTGACTGTATAAAGTACAATATTGGTGCGTTTTATTTATACCTTGAGTTTCATTTTTCTCCGAACATACTTCCTTAAAATAGCATTCTAAGGAATGTAGAACAGATTACAACGAAAATTCATTAAATAACACATTTTGTGATCAGTGGAGGTCAATTATAGGTGATAAAAATAATTGAGGTTACATGTTACTCAGATGAACGTAAATGCGCTTAGAAAAACACACAGTAGGAAAGACCACAAGACGTGAAAAAAATAATGACAAAAAGGTGTTCAAAATTGGTAAAACACACGCCTATGACAAAACTTTATATTTATTTGCAAAGTTTCTGGCAGTTAAAACCGTGTTACATTGAAAAAAGGCTTAGACAGAATAGTTGAATATAAAGAGATTCTAAATTACGTACGTAGTTCATGGAGCACGTTAGCAAAAATATTGTTAGAAGGAACATTGTTGAAGCGGTTCTAAAAACAATTTTAAAAATGGAAAACTAATATTAAAGCGATAGAAATATATTTCCCCGATCATCATTATTATTATTAAATTACTATTTTATCATTTTTCGAATTTATGTTCATTACTTTTCTGTGTCCTTTTAATTTCTAAAATCCAGTTTCTATCACTTTAATACTTGTGTGCTTTACCCATTTTGAACACATTTTTTTTTCATTATTTCGTAAATGCGCTTACATTTAACCTTTTATTAACGCGACTGGTGAAAAAATGTCATTGAAAGTATGTCTCAGTTGCATAGTGCGTCATATTTTCTTTCATATCATTTAGCGTCATCTATAGGTAGATTGGGGTGGAATCTAAAATCAAAATCATACAGCTTACAAAATCGCTCCATAGATGGCTCTAGTGCAATAATATTACTTATATATTATTAAAACATTTTTTGTTAAGGGAGTTAACAATAATTTTCTTTTTGAATTTTAATTCATGTGACATTTCATCTCGACTTACTAAATTTTATAAATAACTCGCAATGTATACACAACTACAAGTTATTAAAATAAGAAACCCAATCTTTTAGGGATAAATTTTATGCTAATACTAATGTGACATTCGTTTAGGTGTTTCTTTGAGCCTTTACTTACATTCGTTGACTTTCTTGATTATTTATAACTGCAGATAATACTTAACAAACAGTCAATATTCGAAATAATAAACATACAAAAATTGCAAATAAAGAAAAATAAAGTGTAAGAAAATTTAATTTTTGTCAGTATATAACTTTCGGATTCCAGATCCCTAATGGTGGTTTTACGAAGATATGTATACTTTCACGTGATATGCTCTGAGGGACAGCATGATGGGATACAAGAGACATGGCCGCTGCTTGAATTCCACTTTGAACACAGGTCAGAACGTTTTGTTTTCGAAGTATTCCGCTCATAATGCCTGATGCTAAGCTGAAACAAATAAGGTAAAATTATTACGTCACAATAATTTAAGCGAATTTAGGTAAGTAACAAGGGAGAAGAACGTCATTCCATGAGTGCCCACAGATATTTTTCCAGGGGAGGGGAGAAGTAGTGTGAAATTGTGAAGTGGATAAAAAAATTAATATACATGTGCGGAATAAATAAATAAATAATAATGTTTCTCATTTTCCATGGGGGCAAGTGCCCCCTCTTCCACCCCACCCCCATATCAAACAAAGCAAGAGCAATCTTTCCAAATTTAAACATGACACTTACAATATTTTACAAGTGCTTATGTTGTCTAAAATACCAATGAAACAAAAGTTGTTTAGTTTCTGTTTTCACATCAGTCTGCATTCAATCAAAATAAGTTAGGTTTGTATCAGTACAGTTCCGTGTACTATTTAAACATAGCGAAACCACACAGTACTACTACTATGTTAAATCATGATGATAGTCGTAAAAAGTAACGATATTTAGAAGTGTTTTCAAAGGTATCGGGCCGGCATGGCCAGGTGGTTAGGGCGTTAGATTCGCAATCTGTGGGTCGCGGATTCGAATCCCCATCACACCAAACATGCTCGCCCTTTCACCCGTGGGGGCGTAATAATGTGACGGTCAATCCCACTATTCGTTGGTAAAATAGTAGCCCAAGAGTTGGCGGTGGGTGGTGATGACTAGCTGCCTTCCCTCTAGTCTTACACTGCAGATGGTCCTCTTGTAGCTTTGCGCGAAATTCATAACAAACAAACAAACAATTCAAAGGTATCGTATTAGTATATCGCAGTGTAACACCTCAAATACTTCCTTCAATGGTGTAGTAAGCAGCGGGGCGCTCCCCAGTTTTAAATCCGTCCCAGTAAAAATGCATCAAATTTTAAAAAATTACTTTCAGGAAAACCAAGAGTACGCATAAAATTTAATCCAGAAGCCAAGGCCCAAGAGCTTCCAGAGCCTTAAGGCGAGCCCTGGACTCCGTTCTATAATGGGTGCGCTTGTGGCGTACATTCCCTCGTTTCGCTCGGTCAATAAACCTTGTCCCCCTCCCCACTTTTAATTTACCTCCTACACCTACCTCTGTCCTTTGTACGTCAAACTAAAAATAATACGTTCTCTCTGTTTGCTTCTACTTTTAGATTATTCGACAGATAATTAATGTATAATTAGTGGTACAGTCACCTATTCGACAGATAATTAATGTATAATTAGTGGTTCAGTCACTCATTTCAGAACTTAGTTTTCCTCTCAGATGAAACTAGAAAATAACTGAGGTCTGCGGTACAAATAACATTGTTCATTAAAACAGCTGATTTAATATAAACTACATTAAGTTATGAAATTATAAAAAAATATTTTGTTTGTTGGTTGTGATGCATAATAAGTCTTGTACCATTCTTTTTTGAACAATGTAACTTGTGAATCCTTGTTTCGTGATTGCTATCCACTGTGCTATTATATTTTTTATTTATTTTTGCACAGAATAAAACAATGAGTTTTAGTGTTAGTGATTTTAATGTCGTTGTCTTGTTTTTCTTTCAAACACAATCACTTACCAGTCACCAGCTCCCACGACACTGACGACCTTTTCAGGCACAACTGGCGGGTAGTAAATAGCCCTTACATTACCCTGAAATAAACAGTGAGTGCAAGGTAAAGCTTTGGTGTTTGCTTATTTTTTGTTTTGATTTTATAATAAAAATCAATTAAAACCCGTGCTTTTAATCTCTATATAACCAAACATTTGATTTTACGAATGATTTTTTTTTATGTTTTAAATAATTCTAAGCCGATTTTTATTCGCTAATCACAGCCAAACGCATTGAGAATATATGAAATGGAAAAATAAATATTTTATCCCAAACTGAATCTTTCATATGATGGTGTACCTCGTCCAATTAAATCCTCTTATTTCAAAGGGTTTATTTAAACCTTGTCCTCATTACAACAGTTTAAATTATTACGAACATCTGACCTTTTTAGCAGCTGATGAACTTTGGCATACAGGAAAACTGCTTCCATCGTCTTCCAGAGTTGTTACGAGCATCATTCCCTTACTGCCCAATGTCACCACTAGGGTGTGCATGTGTTCTAAGAACGGGAGGCTCAGCTGTACGCACTCTTTACACATAGTGTCGAGATCAGTGCTATCTGTAGGAAAACCGAAATATGTAATTACTGAAAGGCGGGAAATGTCATTTTCAGTCTAGATAACTCGACATTCAACAAAACATACGAGAATTTAAGATAAAAGATATATAAGTTGATCACTCTCTCTAATGTTTTTCAGAAAATAAAAACAAATTAAGAATAAACAGAAATTAATAAACATGTCTAATGTTTTTCAGAAAATAATAATAAAAAAAGAATAAAAAGGAATTAATAAACATGTCCAATCTAGGTGTACCTTGTGATAGTTACAGTGGTGGGACTGACATAATGTGTAGCAATTTTTTCAATTATATACAGCGAAGCTCAAGAAAGAAAATATTAAAAGTTTAAGGTTTTTTTTGCGTCTCTACTTTCTTGGACCTTTTTAGGACTGAAATAGTTTCGATTATAAAAGCTACCACAGTTTTCTTGGGCAAAATTACTTTTTAGTTTCAATTGTATATTTTGCTTCTAACTTTACACAATAGATTATTGCGCATTTTTAAACGTTGAAATTCTTTCTTATTTTAAGAACTTACTTGTTTCGTTAATAAACTGGCCACAGAGGGCTTTGTGCATCACTCGAAGTTCGTTAATGTTTGGAGAAGCGTAAGTCAACACTTTCCACGTACCGTTTGGTAGAAGAAAAGGTATGCCCGCCTTATGAATATCTGTTGGCTCGAACCATGCTGGAATAAAGTACACCCATTACTACGTGTACCAAGAAAATCGAAATTTGCAATTATCCGACTAGCTTCACTATATTACAGCAATAAAATGAACATCAATACTTTACATGAGCTACACCCATTACTACATGTACCAAGAAAATCGAAATTTGCAATTATCCGATTAACTTCACTATATTACAGCAATAAAATGAACATCAATACTTTACACGAGCTACACCCATTACTACGTGTACCAAGAAAATCGAAATTTGCAATTATCCGATTAACTTCACTATATTACAGCAATAAAATGAACATCAATACTTTACATGAGCTACACCCATTACTACGTGTACCAAGATAATCGAAATTTGTAATTATCCGACTAACTTCACTATATTACAGCAATAAAATGAACATCAATACTTTAGATGAGCATGTTGAAAGTTGCTAAAACTGACAACCTGTTTTATTATAAACTTTTATTTCCGTGTGTCACCATAGACAGTCTGCTACTGGATTGGACATTCGGCGACCTTTCGATCCACATTCGTGCTTTTCCGTGTGTCACCATAGACAGTCTGCTACTGGATTGGACATTCGGCGACCTTTCGATCCTCATTCGTGCTTTTTTTTCCCCCCAGACCAGAAAAGTTAGAACGTAATGCATTGATTATTAGGACTTTTTATTTTCGGTTTAAACTTGGGTTGTTTTGTAAAGAACAAGGAAATTGCTTTGTTAGCGGTCATTTCTGTAACATCCAGTTCTGGTGGTACTAGCTTAGCGTGATAATATTGAAGTTTATATAGTATTGTAAAGATCACTTAAAGTGCTTTGTTAACAGCTGCTCCTGTAACATCCAGTTCTGGAGTTACTAGCTTAGTGTAATAATATTGGAGTTTATATAGTATTGTAAAGATTACTTAAAGTGCTTTGTTAATAGCTGTTCCTGTAACATCCAGTTCTGGAGTTACTAGCTTAGTGTAATAATATTGAAGTTTATATAGTGTTGTAAAGATCACTTAAAGTGCTTTGGTAACAGCCGCTTCTGTGACATCTGTAACGAATTTGTTGTCATGTATTTATTTTTAATATGAACGTTATTTAGATTAAGTTTGTATTTGGAAGTATGCGTAACTTATAGT
>NW_013671935.1:47964-48570 GCF_000517525.1 Limulus polyphemus | reverse complement strand
GGGTCCAAAAGTTCAGTGTCTGACAAAGCTAGCTAGCTTCCCGGCAATTGTACGTACATCGACTTCAAGTTAACTCACTAGATATCAAGGAAACTCTGAACAATAAGAAGATTTTGTGTTGTTTGTAAGTTAGTGAAATTTCTGTTTTATAAAACTTTGCTTGTGGTAACTATTCGTAATAATTGTTGTTGTAAATTGTACTGTTGTATATATATTAAAACGTATTTGTGTGAAAAAGGAAGACAGTGTGTGTGTGTGTCAATCTTGTTGGCAAATAGCGTAAATTACCTAAAATATCGGCTTCGGACTATTTTCAATACGTAACACATCCAGTTCTGAAATTATTGGCTTAGCGTAATAATATTGAAGTTTATATAGTTCTGTAAGGATCAAGTAAAGTGCTTTGTTAGCGGTTATTTCTGTAACATCCAGTTCTGGAGGTACTAGCTTAGTGCAATAATATTTAAGCTTATGTATAAATTAAAGTTAATACGATATGTACGAGTACTTGATAATATTTCTTCTGTCATTAAATGGTGAATAATAGAGTAGTTTAGAGAATGAATATGAGATTAATATGTCTGAGCGATTATTATAGTAATGTTA
>NW_013671935.1:43843-47054 GCF_000517525.1 Limulus polyphemus | reverse complement strand
GCTTAAATTGACTGTGGAAATTATGTGTATTACAAAGTTGAATTGAGAAAGAATAAACTAGTTTTATTTAAGAAATGACTTGTATCGCTAAATTTTCTTCGGAAAGAATTTTTACGGAAAATTAACAAACGAACACTGAGGCGTAACAGTAATATTTATACCAAAACTTGTGGCATTACAGAGAGATGTAAATTATGCTAATACAATAGTTGGTGCCAGTTATGCCTTTTCAACTATTGTTCCGCCATATATAAACAAGTATTACAATTAAGTTATTTTATGAATTGCGATTTCTTACAAGAATGCACCATCACTCCTTTACGTGCACGTACTTGGTTTGTTAATTAATTCTGTCACTATATTCAGTGAGCTCGGAACCTGCTGGTAAAAACCAACCACTCGGAGATCCTGTAGTTACTCAACTAGTACCCCTCAACCTCGTAAAGTCGACAGGAACTAGGAGAAACTAAGGGATCAGCTCACCTGTTCCCGCCCTACGAGCGACGGTTGGTGAACAGGTAGAACTTGTATTTTTAATTTTGAAAGCAGCTTTCACGGGTAGTACATGGCGGCTCGAGCAGGATGGTCTCGTTTTGTGTTTCTTTAGGCTAGAGAATTCTTCAATTTTCGTTTTTTATCAAAATAACTAATTAGTAAATGCAGTATATGACCACGAACGTGTAACAGGTAAATAGAGAGACATAACCATTGGCGGTGTGCATGATAAAACTGTACAAAGAACTAAGTGTTAACCGTTTGACCGTTATAAAATAATTCAAAACAATAAGGCTTAGGTCTGCAAACAATTCAACGTCGCTGAATTTGTTGCTCGGGGTTAAGATAATTACATATTCCAATTTGCTGGACTGGTAGATGGATACTGTTTCAATACGATTAGTCCTACACGTATATATTATAAAAATATGCAATACAAGTTTAGCAGTTTGAAGCTGGCGATAGTTGAGAGTTGTTAAAAATATGCCCTGTTTTGTTTTGTTTTTTTTTCTTTCTTCTAGTTGAACAAAGCTGTTAATACTTTCTAACAGAATGTCAAAGCTTCAGCTTGCTGGTAGCATCGCGACATTTGCGGCGGCTATATTCGTCATTATCGCTTTTTCCACACCTTACTGGCTAGTGTCGGACGGTAAACAGCCAGGCGAAAAAAAATTCGAGAGGCTGGGTTTGTGGGAAGCTTGTTTGGATAAGTTTCACGATGTCAACTACCGCTATGACATTGAGTTCAGCGGCTGTCGGTGGATCTTTGATGAAGAATATAACATCATTATCAAAATCTTAGAACCAGGTGAGTGCTTTATACTCAACTTGTAGTACAAGTTGCATTGTTACATGATTTAGTGATACTTAAGTGTTAGAGGTACTATTAATATTAGTATTGTACTCATTTCTCAGCTTGTATTGTCACCCTTTGTTGCTGTAAGTGTTACTGTTAGAGCTGTTAATATTATACTCACTGCTCTGCTTGTATTGTCACCCTTTGTTGCTGTAAGTGTTACTGTTAGAGCTGTTAATATTATACTCACTGCTAAGCTTGTATTGTCACCCTTTGTTGCTGTAAGTGTTACTGTTAGAGCTGTTAATATTATACATACTGCTAAGCTTGTATTGTCACCCTTTGTTGCTGTAAGTGTTACTGTTAGAGCTGTTAATATTATACATACTGCTAAGCTTGTATTGTCACACTTTGTGACTGTGAGTTAGAGCTATTCATATTATAGTGTATCTAACGTTTGCGTGTACCGTAAACAAGGTACACTCCATCAGTTATTGTTGGTTTTAATAATAATATTGGTAAGAATGTTAAGTAGCTAGTTTTATTATTTTAATTTTTATTACTATTATACTTTTACTATAAAAATTGTTTTGTATTGTAAGCTTAGTATCTTGGCTTAAGACTAACCTAAATTTCCTAAGCTGGTTGAACCTCGACAGATATTATTGGGCTTATGGCCGAAAATATCGTTAAAGATTCGTTCTAATATTTATAGGTAAGAAAAAATGTGTTTAATTAGCTATAGCGTTGTCAAGTTGATTTTAACTTTTGCTCTAAGTAGGTAGCTTGATGTGATCGGACAGTAATAGTAATTGTCCATTTGATAAAATTATATGTGGAAGGCTCAGTATATTGAGGTCTGACTTTCAGTAGAATGTAAAACCCTCGCCTAATTTGTAGATATCGAGTGAAACCTTCACTTACGTTCTTCTATAGAGTGAAACCTTCACTTACGTTCTTCTATAGAGTGAAACCTTCACTTACGTTCCTCTATAGAGTGAAACCTTCACTTACGTTCTCTATAGAGTGAAACCTTCACTTACGTTCTTCTATAGAGTGAAACCTTCACTTACGTTCTTCTATTCGTAGAAGAACGTAAGTGAAGGTTTCACTCTATAGAGGAACGTAAGTGAAGGTTTCACTCTATAGAAGAACGTAAGTGAAGGTTTCACTCTATAGAAGAACGTAAGTGAAGGTTTCACTCTGCAGAAGAACATAATTAAGTTAGTATACACATCTTAGCAAAAAACGAACTCTGTGTTAATCGTGGAAATCTAGCTAGACACAAAGTCAATGTCAAAGTTTACCGAGACATTATCAAGACACAAAACCATTGCCCGCTTTATACAGTGAGTCTATATTTTCACCGGTGGAGAAGAAACGGCCGCGTGCGCACACGTGTGTATATCTATCTATATGTATGTAGTCCCCCGGTGGGACAGCGGTAAGTATTCGGATTTACAACGCTAAAATTGGGAATATTCCGTCTGTCACACATAATCAACACAGCTGCCTGCAAAGCTACACATTCATTAAGGGATTAGGAACTGGGTGCTACATCCCCACTACGCCCCAGATCCCACTGCCACTCACATGATAGTTACATCATCATCCACCCTTGATTTCTATCAAAACAATTACACCCAACGTCCACCATTTTCTGTTTAGTTCTAATACTACATGATATACATTTAGTGCTGTAATAATATTTATATATGATGTTATAAACTGTAAACCGACATTAATAGTACGGGTACTCCTACCTCCTCTCTTACAAAGAACCTTATCTTTTGTGTAAATTTAGTGCTGTAATAATATTGATATATGATGTTATAAACTGTAAACCGACATTAATAGTACGGGT
The DNA here is from genome assembly GCF_000517525.1 of Limulus polyphemus. Taxonomy (NCBI): domain Eukaryota; kingdom Metazoa; phylum Arthropoda; class Merostomata; order Xiphosura; family Limulidae; genus Limulus; species Limulus polyphemus. The sequence goes on along the minus strand of NW_013671935.1, from coordinate 43,899 downwards.
ACTCCTTCCTCCTCTCTTACAAAGAACCTTATCTTTTGTGTAAATTTAGTGCTGTA
>NW_013671935.1:33960-42975 GCF_000517525.1 Limulus polyphemus | reverse complement strand
TTTTGTATAGATAATATAATTTTACATTGTTATGCTACAGTTCTGCTGTTGCGATCATGTATTTTTTTGGTGAGTACATTCTTTTTTTTACACACATAAAATTATATATTGTTCAAGACGGGGGTGGGTGGGTCCATATTTGTCTTTGTTCAGTAGGCGGACAGCGTAACTAACTAACATCTGTATGTTTTGTGTATATATATAATATATATGTTAAGGGTTTTGTTTTTTGTTTTTTTTTTCACCAGAAGTGAAATTGAAAACAGAATCAGTGACGTAGAGACCTAATGCATTTGGTTGGCCGTACCCTTACGGACTCAAAAACCCCTATATATTATCTGTATGTTTTGTTTCTATTAAATTTAGTAAAACTATCAAAATACTGCATATTCTATTTGCATTATAAATTCATTAATTTAAGCTACATCGTATGATATGTAAAAGCTATCGACTTTACTATCATTAAGAAATATATAACATGAAAATGTTAATAATTATAACGAAATACAAGCCTACGGTTAGTATTACCTATATTCTAGGTTATTTTTTATTGATCTACCATCAGAGGCATTAAGAATCAGTAGCTTTACTCTGTTTCTCTCTTAGCCCCCCCCCTCGTTGGTTTGATCCTGCTTTCCCGAGGTTTAAAAGTTACTACGTCCACTCCACTAGTTACACGATAATACAACATTCAGGTCAAGTTGTGTAACAATAAAGATATGTTAGCCCAGCCTTATAAGATGTAATCCCCTAGTATTATAACAAATGGACTCGTCCAGGAGCTCATGCTAAACTAGACATACAAGGCATGCAATGTTCCAGAAGTAACTAGTCGCAATTTACTGTACCAATTCTGCAACCATCTGCTGAACAATAACACGGAAAAACAACACGAATTAGGCGTATGTGGATTTCGGATCAGTAATGCTCCTTATAAGTTATCCTACTTAAAAAACAAACAAAAACTTCGTAAAATATATTTGAAATGTTTATGAAACATTTCTCATTACAACTACAGAATAATACAACATTCATCACAGAAAAAAAAAGTAAAACACTTCGAAATACGTAAAATGTGTACGTCCTTTAATCACCATACCTCTTTTCAGTAATATTGTTGTATGTAAAGCCAAAACTTACGAAAGAAATTCATCAGGCCTAACAGTTTTACTTTAATTCATGCCTGTCTTCAGTCATTAGGTTATCATAATTTTTTATTATTCATCATATGATCTTTCGTTCAGTACCTGAGTTCGTCAGTTTTGCAGCTGTTTGCCATATTTAAAACCAGCTTAAAACTCAGCGTAGTGGTAGAATACGCTGAAATTGGCGAAGCCATAAAATTAATTACGCCTATTAACTATGATTAAGCCGCTTTTTAATTTTATTAGTAACCATATTCCTCTTAATTGTGGATTTAAAGTAAAAGGAAAGTAAAATATTAATATTCCAGACCCAGTTTGTTACACTGCACTGTGACGGACAAAATATAACAAATACTCAGTATTTAATTTTGTAGAAAAATAAATGAAACAACATATGATGTCAAATGTACGTAAGAAGTTTGAGATGGTATTTTATGGTACCTGTTATTTGTTAACTTAGTTAAACGTGTTTTTGTTTTTACTTTGCTGTTTATTGACGTTAACAGAATTTTGTGGTGGTGTTTTTAGCCTTTTTCGTGGTAGTGCAGGTGTTCTTTACCTTGGGGTTCGTAGGACTGCTCTTGGGATGCATGATGCTAGTAGCTGCTTTGTTTTGTGTGCCCCACGAAAAGGAAACATTTGTAATAAAGATACTCAGTATAGTACTGTTCATATCAAGTAAGTATTGGTGAAATATAGGTCTTAGAGTTCACTGTTAATACTTGCCACAAAATTACCATAAAACCAGACGTTTTAACGTTATCTGGTTTGTTTTATTTATAAAAAAGAAAACTACTACTGAAGTATTCTGTTCAGTTAAACTAATAAATATATCACATACTTTTCTTTATTCCGTACTTAGTTTTAACTTGTGGACATGTTAGCCAAATAATACGCCCATGCCGTAATTAGAATCAAACTTTTGAAGACATCTCTGTCCTAATTTTGTCTAATTTTTGTATATAATATTTGTTTATCCCCATATTAATTGAGTAAAAGAAGAAAATAAAGAAACTCGCGTCTTGTTTAGCAAAAATATTAGTGTTGTGAATTGTGTTAAGTTGAACATTTAGAATACAGAATGGTAAAGTACGATTGGGAATGCGAAATTTTCGTACTGAGAACAAACACAATCTGCGTGGCGTAAGATATAATTACTCTATTGAAACTTATTACAGTATAATTAAATAAATAAAACAACATATTAAACTGTATGTATTACATTGAATTTTATTGATGATAGAAATACCCTTAACCAACGTGATTATTAAATCTAGGTGCATTCTGTACTATTGCTGTCATCACGTTCGGAGCACGTGGAGATGGTCGTGATTGGATGCCAGATCCTGACCATAACTTTTTGTCCTGGTCATTCGCTCTGGGAGTGCTAGGCACTCTTCTGGACTACTTGGCAGCAATACTGTTTTTCGTGGACAGCAGGGTAGGAGAGAAGCGGCTCGAGAAACAAGTCAAACAGGAATATCGTATGGAAGAAACAAAGAACAAAGTGACCACGGTCATTTAAACTTAACAGTGGCTGAAAATGGCACACCACCTCCAGGTGGAAAAAGACTGCTTTCAAAACTTAAGTGATTCATTAGACTTAACTGAATAGAAGATGCAAGCGTCGTGTCTATGAGCTTAAGCCTCACATGTGACAGTTAGCATTGATATCGTTTGAAAGTAACTGTTATTAGATTTTAAATACGATATGCAATTTGAACACAAACGTGAAATAAACGTCATCGTGAACATCGCATTTAAACGAAACAACATGGAAATCACCATGGAAACCTTACCAAAGGGTAAGAGCTTTGAACGGGAACGGCATTTACCAGTCCATATATGTGTATAAATGACGTGCACTGAATGAAAACCCGTAAATAAACAAAACAAAAAAAAAGTCACCGGTGCTAACACTAGAAGAAGAAGAAGCATTATCCCATGTAAACTTTAGCCATTGTTTATAAAATGTGTTGTTGTTTGTTTTTAAAACGAGTCGAATAACTAGGTGATGTCAGCACACAAAGTAATAATAGCAAGAGTACTTAATTATAGACCGACTGTCCTATCAAGATACTACTGTTTGAGGTAAAATTCGGCTCTCTCATGCGACACGTTTTTACCTCTTGATTTATCAAACCTACAAAATAAATGTGTAAAAGGTTAAACAAATTTTTCTATATTGTAAATGGAGCAACGTATACAGGTTCGAAATAAGCAAGATCGTTCTACTAATTATTCCTGGTCTGAGTTTGATTATGTCATCCAGTTAAGTACTTTGTATGGAGTATGTGACTGTATAGATATCCCTGCTGGAAGCTTTCGTATCGGTGACAAAAGTCACTGAAAAATAACACGAACTGGGTATTTGGTTATGCTCTTTCAAACAGCATGCATTCACCACCAACCACAATTTTCCCACCAGTTACAAAAAATGTAAACTACAATTGTACGTCACAGAGTAATAACTTTTTTCTGATCATGAAGAAAGTAGTTTCTGTTTGCCAAAAAAGGCATGTGAAAATGGTACAGGCAATAGTACAAAAAAAAAAAGGGTGTAAGACGCGGAAGGTATTAAGAATATTAATAAAACACGTGTGGTCCCTCCTAGTGGCTCAGCGGTAAGTTTACGGACTTACAATGGTAAAATCCGGTATTCAATTTCTCTTTGCAGACAAAACACAGATAGCCTATGGTGTAGCTTTGCGCTAAAAATAAAAACAAAGAGAGAGAGAGAGGGTGATTTAAACCCTCTCGGGGGAGGGAGCGTAGCCCCACACTTTGGGAAACGCTGTTTCTTTTACTATATTTTTGTTCTGTTTTATTCTAGGCCTGGTGGTTAGGGCGCTTGACTAGCAATCTGAGAGTCAAAGGTTCGAAACCCTGTCTCATCAAACATACTTGCCCTTTCAGCCGTGGGGGTGGTATAATGTGTCGGTCAATCCCACTGTTCGTTGGTAAAAGAGTTGGCGGTGGGTGGTGTTAACTAGCTGTTTATCACTGCTAAATTAGGGACGGCTAGCGCAGATAGCCCTCGTGTTGCTTTGCGCGAAATTTAAAACAACTCAAAACTGTTTTCTTCTATTTATTATGTTTCTTTTATTAACTTAATTATTACGTCATGCCACATTAACGTAACGATATTTGGTTTCAAATAGTATGTTTTTTTATATACAAGCACCATGTTTTTTGTTTTTTTCAGTTACATTACTATATATAACTTGTACTTTACTTAAACGCTTATTACGCCTGACGAAGGACATGTGTTCGAAATTAATTTTCATTTAGATGTATGTTGTTAACCTTTTTCAATAACTGATTGTTTGTTCTTTAGCGCAAACCTAAACAATGGTCTAGCAGTCGCTTTATCCACCACGGGGAATCGAACCCTGTATTTTAGCGTTTTAAGTTCGTAAACTTACTGCTGATCACCGGGGCTCCTATAAGGAGCTTTAGAAGAAACAAACTCAATAAATACAAGACATACTTCTGGTTTGGTTTACATGATTTTTTTTTTCAAGTTATTTGCTTTGTCATTCATTGTATTTGCATTGTTTTTCTTTCGTACTAGTTTACTCTGAATACTTATACATTCCACAGTGTAGGTGTTTGTCTTTTTATTTCTCGTTTATTTAATTTATGTGGTTAATTAGTCTTAACATTAAATATAATAATCACACAATTTTAATATTTATGAGAAATTACAGATTTAAACTTATAAAGTTGTAGGAAGTAAAGGCTTAACAAAAGACATTATTAACGTGTGGAATGGGGAAAAATAAAAACATATTATGGCACATTTTAGTGTAATATTGAATCAAGAAACTATGTATATTTTTTTAAATTGTATATATAAAAGGGAAATAAAGGTGATGTTTTCTGATGGTCTTATTTACTGTAGCAAAAGCAGTTTGAATCTCATAAACTAAAGTAATATAATTGATCCTCCATTTCTAGAAACTGTCACGTAACAACTTGATAAACATCAGAAACTCGTTAAGAATGTGGTAGAAATATGTAATTACAATTGGAGATATAAACGTGTCACACAGAAGAATGGACACAAGCACTTAACTATGTTTGTACTGATCTAACACAAGTGTCAGGTACAAATAGCAAAAGAAGAAGAATTAACACTGGTCAGTTTCGGCAAACAGTACATATTAATGGTAAGAATAAGTGGTAACCTAGTAAAAAAAACACAACATGGTTAAAGTTGAAATGATTATCTGGTAAAACCACAACATGGTTGAAATTCAAATGGTTAGCTGGTAAAAAACACAACATGGTTAAAGTTTAAATGATTATCTGGTAAAACCACAACATGGTTGAAGTTCAAATGGTTAGCTGGTAAAAAACACATTGTTAAAGTTTAAATGATTATTTGGTAAAACCACAACATGGTTGAAATTCATATGGTTAGCTGGTAAAAAACACAACATTGTTAAAGTTTAAATGATTATCTGGTAAAACCACAACATGGTTGAAATTCATATGGTTAGCTGGTAAAACCACAACATGGTTGAAGTTCAAATGGTTAGCTGGTAAAAACCACAACATGGTTAAAGTTTAAATGATTATCTGGTAAAACCACAACATGGTTGAAGTTCAAATGGTTAGCTGGTAAAAACCACAACATGGTTAAAGTTTAAATGGTTATCTGGTAAAAACACAACATGGTTAAAGTTGAAATGGTTACCTGGTAAAACCTAATTAATGATAATGTGAAAAAGTGTTAAGTGACTTAAACAGTGTATGGTTAGAAACAATCCTAACTAGGTGAAACAGCACAATATTTGTAACTAGTCACCATATAACCTGATGTTAGGAAGAAAGAACTTACACCAAAAAACATAAAGTTGATGTATCTCAAAAAATAATCCAACATTACCATTAGTATCTGTTGCTATTGTAACATAAAATTATAGCTTATTTTTAAAATTACGTACAATATTGTGGGTGTATTATGTTTATGACTAAGTATATTAAAATATTCACACATTTTGTTATGTATACTATACACTGTTCTACAGACCTAACTACACGTAACTTAAGCAATCTTAGAATCACATTTTATTTTGGATTTAAAAAATATTAAAATACAAATATTTTATATCTAAGGTCTAAACACACGGTTCTATGGGTTAAAAAGGCACAGTTGCAGGCCCGTACGTAGAAGGGAGTGGGTCTAACTTGTGACCTCGAATGCCAACACATAGTAAGGGAAACACAATCAACAAGCTAATGGGGGTCTGGTGGCACGCGACTATTTGAAGACAAAAAATGTAGAATTGTTTCTTTGTTTGTAGTTAAGCACAAAGCTGTACAATGGGCTATCTATGCTCTGCCCACTACAGGTATCGAAACCGGGTTTCTAGTGTTGTAAGTTGGCAGACATACTGCTGTGCCACTTGAGAGGGTTATGTATAAAACGTTAAATGCCATAAGCAGCTGCGCTCTAACCATATAAGTATATTTTTTTACACCACAAAAATAGGGAGATCTCCCCGTGTACGTGTGTGAGTTGTATGTTTGTTTGTTGTTAAGTACAAGGTCATACAATGGGCTATCAGTGCTGTGTACACAACTTGTATTAAAACCCAACTGTTAGCGCTGTAAGCTTTCAGACTTAGTGTTGAATCACTGGGGGAGGGAGGGCTCAGCTGTATGTTTTTAAATGTAATTTTCACACACTTTTATGGACTTGATATTTGAATATCATACTATTTTATTACCTAAACCATCTAGTTTCACAGCCAAACTTGTACACATAATTACAAAAATTATGAAACTTCATGTTAGTAATTAACTTTATCTTTAGGTTTACTACTGGAGTCTCTGTTACATATTTTGGGATTCAGGAAGGTGTGTTTTAAATAGTATCATCTGTATGTTGTTAGATTCAAGGATAAATAATAACTTATCTGTGCTGTTCTTGTTATTATAACAACCAAATCGACATCTAATAAAGTAACTTTTCAACGATGAGTTAGACCAGTTACTGGGAATTTGAGTTTACATCAGTATATTTACTTTACATTAAAGTATTACGTTCAAAATAATTAGAACAATAAATAGTCTGATTACTTGTTATGTAAATTTGTTAATACAAAGTTAATAACCAAAGGGAGTAGACTATGAAACATTGATTTTAATGTGAAGCACGTGACGATGCACGTTCAAGTATACAGTATTACGTAAATGTGAAGTTGTGTAACCCGGATGTACTGAAATATTATGTATAGACATTTTCTTATAAGCTAAATATTACCGGAAATACCCTATAATTCCATACATTATCAACAAGGGTGTTTACAATCTGGACGGCCTAAAACTTGGCAAGTCACGTGCGCCTCCATCTTTTACAAGCCACTGGCTGTCTCTGATTTTTAAAACCGATTATTTTTAGTTTCCTTTAAAAATTACTAATACCATTAGTAACAAAATATCTTTAACGGTGAGGATACATTGCCAAATTGATCAAATAATTGCATTGTAAGCAAAAATAGGTAACTCGTTTAGCTATACTTATTGCTGGTTTATTTTTAGTTCTGTTTGTTTGTTTGTAATTAAGCACAAAGCTACATAATGGGCTATCTGTGCTCTGCTCATCAAGGGTATCGAAACCCGGTTTCCAGGGTTTTAAGTTCGCAAACATACCACTGTGCCACTGGGGGCTTTTAGTTCTGATTTATGTAGGTAACTTGCTTGGAACAGAAATTAATATTAATTATAAGCTAAGGGGTTATGACCAGAAGTTAATATTAATTATAAATTAAGGGGTTATAATAAGAAGTTAATATTAATTATAAGCTAATGGGTTATGAACAGAAGTTAATACTAATTATAAGCTAGGACTCTTCAGGCCGTCTGTGTAACAAGTTATTTATTTCTAAGCCTGCCTATTTGAACATTTTTAGTAGAGAGATGCTCTTATTTTTCTACCTATATTTCTGGCTAAAACTGTTGACTGGGAAATTGTTATTGCACGTACCTAGTTACGGGTATTTTTAACTGCATTCCACAATATAGCACAACCCATATTTTTGCTGTTGCATTGGTTAGGGAATTACTGTTGCATTTTTATGGTTATGAGTGTATTTTGTGCATCCTGTATGACACCAACAGCTTTATGGAAAGTCTGAAGTAAATAAGTAAGTAATAAAAGCAGTAGTGTTTGTAATAGAAGTTATTGATGTAGAAAACCAAAAAGTGATGTCAAATAACTTAAGATATGCTACTATGCTCTTTACGTGGTACTCGAAAATCCAGTAGATCTTCTCAATAACTTATCTGTATCTACAACTGTGAATATTACCTCTAATAAAGTGGTCTCAGTGAATGTGTAACTGCTCAAATAACCTAACCAATATGCTGAAAATGAGCATCAGACTTAGAACAATGGGCTGAGCAAAGTGAGAGACGGCAGTAACTTTATGAATGAATAAAAAAAAAGAATCAAATTTCAAATTTGTCTGCAACAATAAATGATAGATAGATGAATGGTATTATAGTCAACACACAGTCTCTACAGTTAGGCATATTAGACGGGGGAGTGTAATATAGTCAATGGTGTTGGAAATCTACTCAAAATTGATGGCATCCTGACTGCTGACAGGTACAGTCAGATTTTTATCCATTATTACATTCCATCAGGAACACGACCTGTTTCGCAAATATTAATCTTCCAACAAGAGAGTAACTGACCTCAAGCTTGTAGCAAATGTGGCCAAACAAAACCTGAAAGTGAGGCTCATGGTTCCATGAAAACGTGGCGTACTGCTATATTTAAATACTAGTGCATTGTACAAAATATTCGTTTTTACTTTCTATTTTCTGTAATAACGTATCGTACTAATGATAAATC
>NW_013671935.1:29286-33030 GCF_000517525.1 Limulus polyphemus | reverse complement strand
GCAACAATATTTTATTATTCCGTTTCGACTAGTGTACTAAATGAAATATAGATGGCAACTCAAAGTCAAATGTAGCCTACTCACAGTCTGATATGCGGAAGAACAGGGCTGAAAGTTGATGACCTGGCGGTTAGGGCGCTTGACTCGCAATCTGAGGGTCGCGGGTTTGAATACCCGTCACCGAACATGCTCGCCCTTTCAGCCGTGGAAGCCTTATAAAGTGTCACTCAATCCCACTATTCAAAGAGTAGCCCAAGAGTTGACAGTGAGTGGTGATGACTAGCTGCCTTCCTTCCCTCTAGTCTATCACTGCTAAATTGGAACAACGGTAAGTTTTCGGATTTACAACGCTAAAATCCGGGGTTCGATTCCCCCTCAGTGGACACAGCAGGTAGCCAGATGTGGCTTTGCTATAAAAAAACAAAAAACATTCACACTGCTAAATTAGGGACGGTCAGCGTATATAGCCCTCGTGTAGATTTGCGCGAAATTCAAGCCAAACCAAACTGAAAGTTTACGCGTTTCATTTAAATTATATAAAACACAGATAGAGACTTAATAATTCAGTGAACATTACTAAGCTTAATTTTCTAATTATTTTAAAATAATAGTATATTTTCGAATATTTTCACAAAGCTACTGAAACCGTCCCTAATTTTGAGATAACAGACTAGAGGAAAGGCAACTATTCAACACTACCTACCGCCAACTCCCTACTCTTGTCTGACCGAATAGTAGGATTTGACTGTTACCCTTGTAACGCACCGACATCTACAATGTGCGAACTCACAGATTCACCGCCCGGCACGCTAAACACTGGGCAACATTCGGCCCTCTGTATGATATACGCCATTTTATTATATCTCTTTCTGTTTAACTGTTCTTAAAATTTTGACTTATGTTACTTATTGTAGAGAAGAAGGTATTATAGTCGATGAAAAAACATAATGAAAAATAGAAAACCTAAAACAAATAAAGTTACTTTGAAATTTAGAGACATAAGGCTTAACACACCTGGTATCTTATACTCGTGACATAAACAGAGAAGGTATTCCATCGTCTGAACTGGAATGTTTCCATCAAATACCACAAGAGGCGCTTCCTTTAGTCGCTCCTCAAACTGTTGAACCTTAAAAAAAATAGTATTTTACTTATTAGATGAAAATTATTTATAGACTCTTCAGCAAGTAAATATTTGTAAATCATCGGTAAATTGAAAGAATTACATAAAACCTCCAAGCGTATTGTGAAGTTAGTAACAAACTTGAAGTTTGGAGATAAAGTAGTTGAAATAATTTATAACCTGAGCGACACCTTACGTGAAATCCCCCCCCCCAGTAGCACAGCGGTATGTCTGCGGACTTACAACGCTAGAAACCGGGTTTCGATACCCATGATGGGCAGAGCACAGATAGCCCTTTGTTTAGTTTGTGCTTAACTACAAACAAACAAACAAACGTGAAGTAAATGTCCGAGGATCTAAACGTGAGATTTATATACAGCTGTGCCCCCAGTGGCACAACGGTATATCTGTGGACTTACAACGCTAGAATCCGGGTTTCCATACCCGCGGTGGGCAGAGCACAGATATCCCTTTGTGCAGCTTTGTGATTAACTTAAAAAACAAACAAACAGATACAGCTGTTCCTAATTATGAGCTACTGTCCATATGAAGACAGCCAGCCAGTAGCATCAGTCGCCACAAAGGCTTTATATATTTGAGCCGAATAATGGAATTGACTGTCACTTTTATAACCCGCCCACATCTGAAAATGAGGATCTTGTTCAGCGGCATTACTTCTCGAACCATGGACCTTTCGATACGTAACCCAACATGCTAACCAGTGGGTCATGCCCGGCCAGAATGATTAAGAGAAATCCTACTAAATCAGAGCTAGAACTTTTAAAACAAAACGTTCCTAAAAATTAATGAATAAAATGAACTTGAATGTAGAAACTAAACGTTTTAGAAGTAAACCACAAAAAAACATTAAACTAGAGAGAAACGGTTCTAGCCAACGACAAGAAGCTATTAAAAAGGGGATTCTAACTTAAATACCACAACACCTTTCGAAAAATAACCATTAAAATGATTTGAAAATTATTAAAATAAAATTATTAAAAATAAAAGACAGTTCCGGAAAATAAGTTATTAATTATGTGTTTAAGTTGCAAGAAGTAAAGTAGTCGTGGGAAAAAAATCTACTCAATAAAAGCTTGTATTAAATAAAGAATTAAACTTGGATAATGTATAATGATTTGAAGCTGGATAGTCTAGATTCAACATATATATATATAAATTTAGCTTGGCTGAAAAAATAGCTCTAATACATTAAAAGTTAAAGAACGATCAACCCTCAATCAGATTTTGATTTTCTTGGAACAGCATCAGGGTCCTGAAAATTCCGTAACATTACAGCCTATGTTAAATCTCATAAAGATACACACAGTTGTTTCTTTCATCTGTTTTGTTTTGTACTACTGATGCATTTATTGCAGAAAGTCTTATTCATAGGGTAGGCACTATTTTCAATACTTCTACAAATTTAGTACTGTATACGTTCGGTAGCTCCGTGATGTACTCAACGTGATTAACTGTGACGTAGTTATGATGTACTCACGTGTTTAACTGTGATGTAGCTATGAACATCTAGATCTCCTATACCAAACAGGAACTCCCCCTCTCTGTCCACGATGGCACAAAAGGTGGCAGTGGAAGACTCTGGAATTACGGCAATACCTAGTGGATCCTTTGAAAGAACAAATATTGAAACGAATAAATAAATAAGCTGTAACGAGAATCTAAAACAAAGAACAACACCAAAAACTTTCTCAATAGGTAGCACAACAAACATCATACTACCTTCGTTGTTGTTATGATTAGTGAATACCACACCAGTCTCTTTATCAGTAAGACCCAAGATTGAATTTCGGCAATTAACACCACAGAAATATAGTCTTTCTCATGACCTCTCTGAAGACGGTAGAAGATTAGAATCTGAAACCTATAGTGTGTAAAACTAGCTAGTGATTAGCTTTTGTAATAATGAGACAATTAAGTAATTAATAATTAAACTTGGCTAATCGTATAGCATACTAACCAGGGCAACGGTTGAGATTCGATCGCCATAATCTTACAAAGTACACAATACTGCTTTTCTCATTAAGATATTGGGATTTAACCTTCGTTGAGGTTCAATGTCTGTAAGAAATATGGAAAAAGAGTCGTCGTTGACCAGTTGTTTGTCCCCACATCTGCAGATTTTTATAGGCATGTACCAGTTGTTTGTCCCCAGATCTGCAGTTTTTATAGGCATGTACCAGTTGTTTGTCCCAACATCTGCAGTTTTTATTGACATGTACTAGTTGTTTGTCTCCACATCTGCAGTTTTTATAGACATGTACCAGTTGTTTGTCCCCCGCACCTACAGTTTATTATAGACATGTACCAGTTGTTTGTACTCACATCTGCAGTTTTTAAAGACATGTACCAGTTGTTTGTCCCCACATCCGCAGTTTTTTATAGACATGTACCAGTTGTTTGTCCCCACACCTACAGTTTATTATAGACATGTACCAGTTGTTTGTACTCACATCTGCAGTTTTTAAAGACATGTACCAGTTGTTTGTCCCCACATCTGTAATTTTTTATAGACATGTACCAATTGTTTGTACTCACATTTGAAGTTTTATAGACATGTACCAGTTGTTTGTCCCCACATCTGTAATTTTTTATAGACATGT
>NW_013671935.1:24146-28478 GCF_000517525.1 Limulus polyphemus | reverse complement strand
CATTATAACGCCCCCGCGGCTGAAAGGGGTAAGCATGTTTGGTGGGATTCGAACCCGCGACCCTCAGATTGCGAGTCGAGCTCCCTAGCCACCTGGCTATGCCGGACCTAGTGCATGAAGTTAAAAACTGGTGATTGCATAGATGAAAGGTTAAGCAATTTAATTTCTTTGACAAACAATTGAGGATTTGTTTTCCAGTTTGGACCCCCAATTTCTGCAACGGATGACGTTTCAGTCTCTCTGCTACAGAAAATTACAGCCTTTTCTCTGTAAATAAATGTAACGTAGATTTGTTTGTTACAGTTGATTAAAGTACTGGTTTACAAATCAAACATACCAGTTTCGAATTGTGATGTAACAGGGTGCTGCCATGAGAATCCTTTCCAATGGCTGAAATGAAGAGAGGGTCGTGGTCTAGTCTAGCCAAACAATCTGCCATGTTTCGTCCTACTCCGCCAAACGAAAAGTCGATTCTTCCCAAGTGGGAACTGCCATCCAGCTGAAAAAATAAATAAACTTACTGTTCATTTTAAACAATAAGTACAAACTCGACAGTTAATTAATCAATTAAACAATAAGTACAAACTCGACAGTTAATTAAATAATTAAACAATAAGTACAAACTGTACAGTTAATTAAATAATTAAACAATAAGTACAAACTCGACAGTTAATTTAATGAATTAAATAATAAGTACAAACTCGAAAGTTAATTAATTAATAACTACAAACTCGACAGTTAATTAAATAATTAAACAATAAGTACAAACTCGAAAGTTAATTAATTAATTAAATAATAAGTACAAACTCGAAAGTTAATTAATTAAATAATAAGTACAAACTGTACAGTTAATTAATTAATTAATTGATAACTACAGACTCGAAAGTTATCTAATGAATTAAACAATAAGTACAAACTCGACAGTTAATTAATTAATAACTACAAATTCGACAGTTAATTAATGAATTAAACAATAAGTACAAACTCGACAGTTAATTAAATAATTAAACAATAAGTGCAATCTCGAACGTTAATTAATTAATTAAACAATAAGTACAAACTCGACAGTTAATTAATGAATAATCAATTCCGATTTCCAATAGTTACTGTAAAAAATGTTTGAAATTCTGACCCAAACCAAACTATATTCTACAATTCATTAAGCTAACCAAACACACAAATAAAACAACAAGTAACTACATAACTGTTTCAAAGCTTCGTCGTTTTATTTGTCTATTATGGAAAGTATGATGTTTTCTATCTTGTCACTAGATGACATCACAAACACTAATAGTTGCTTGGAAAGCTATTTTTGAAGATGTCAATGAAAATTGGGTACTCTGAGATTTGATAAAATAATGATATTTTTCAATTTATAAAAAATCAGCTGAGGCTAAAGCAGTGACAGTTATATGTATTCAAACGTCAAGTTTTTTGTTTTTTCTTAACCAGTACATACAGTCTGAGATGTTTCAGTTTTGGTCTCATACTACACAACAACTAGGCTCGTTAAAGTATTCCCCATCTTACCTCATTACTCCAGAGCTTTTCGTAATATCACACAAAGAATAAGGTCACTTGCTATATATAACAACCATCTAGCCTAACATGTTTGAGAACAGCCATCAATACACATTATATGTCTAACATTTTTATTTCTAGATTTTAAATATTCTAAGCAATTAAAAACCATCAATACAAAACTTTCGTTATTACTAAAAAAAATATATATTATTTGTGTGCAGTATCAGCATAAGTACATTGTTTTATGATTGGGATAATTTATTCAATATTTACTACTTAACATGATCTAAGTGCTGCCACTTATCTGGCCGGAAGACATAACAATATAAAAACCATATCAGATCTTCCTGTGATACATATATATGTGGTTTGTTGGACTGATGTGTCACAAAACCTAAACGACAAAGATTCGGTTTTCCACGAAAAATGTTTCAACTTCCTGTGGCTCACACACGTGGTTTGGGTAAACTGACGTATCATAAACAAAGCCTATTTCAAGTTTCCGTTTCACAGAAGATTACCGGCACCGTTAACAAATCTATTTCCTTCTAAAGGTCTGTTACTTCGCACAAGCCATATTTTACCTATAGAATGGTTACTAATTCGCAGTGGCATATCTTTACTTCGAAAAATCAAATAATTTCTCATTAAAACCTCAACAAATCTTAGATAACCGTATTTTATTTACGTCATAAGTTCTGTTACTTCTCACAAACAATATATGTTCACTTCCAAATGTTTACTGCTTCTCACAAACAATATATTTTTATTTTAAGTGTGTATCAATTCATTCTGAAAAGCATGCTAGGGTTTCAAACAAAAATCGTTTTATCGAAATAAATACCAATTTTCATCAGAATGAAACTGCTGAAAATCAGGCCTTAATTGAATACACGTATGCTGGAATAAACAAAAAAAAAAGTTTATAGGAAACAAAGCGACATTAAATTTATTTGTATTGCTAAAAAGGGAAGTTGGAGTAAACATATCGCTACAACGGGCACTTGAGTAAACAATAATGTTTATAGGAAACAGAACTACATTTTATATATTTGTATTGCTGCAACAGGCAGTTGGAATAAACAACAAAATGTATAGGAAACAGAGCTACATTTTATATATTTGTATTGCTGCAACGGGCAGTTGGAGTAAACAACAATGTTTATAGGAACAGAGCTACATTTTATATATTTGTATTGTTACAACGGGCAGTTGGAGTAAACAACAATGTTTATAGGAACAGAGCTACATTTTATGTATTTGTATTGTTACAACGGGCAGTTGGAGTAAACAACAATGTTTATAGGAACAGGGCTACATTTTATATATTTGTATGATTACAACGGGCAGTTGGAGTAAACAACATTTACAGGAACAGAGCTACATTTTACGTATTTGTAATGTTACAACGGGCAGTTGGAGTAAACAACAATGTTTATAGGAACAGAGCTACATTTTATGTATTTGTATTATTACATTGAGCTTTTGTAATAAATCACAGTAATACTCAAAAAAAGCACTAACACGTGCACAAGGAACACAACTAGAAGATAAACTGCTACTTTTTCAAACCCGCAAACCCGAAATGATTCATCTTCGGGATCATACCATTAATATAGATATATAGATATTTGAAAACGAACATTTTATTCTTTATTTTATCTAAAATAAACCGAAGGAGAGAAAGACATATAAATCAACAATTACATTAAGCACACTCCCCTAAAAAAAGTGGCCTAGCTGTCATTGATAAAAATAAAGCTAGGGAACATTGAATGTTAAGACTGTACGTACAGATTCTAACTTCAAGGACCAAAACTGTCTTGGTTTAATGTTATGTACCAAAACAATATTACTAGCCTCTTCTCTCCTTTTCCTCTGCTAAAGGATAGATAGATACATAGAAAAACCTTTTAATCGCATATTTCCACATACGTTCTGTGTAATAAACGAATGGTGAATACGAATTTTGCATTTGGTTTTCATTTTGAATAATAAACCTTGGCTGAATATTATTTATGTGTTTGTTTTTTATTTTGTATAATAAACCTTGGCTGAATATTACTTATGTGTTTGTTTTTACTTTGAATAATAAACCTTGGCTGAATATTACTTATGTGTTTGTTTTTACTTTGAATAATAAACCTTGGCTGAATATTACTTATGTGTTTGTTTTTACTTTGAATAATAAACCTTGGCTGAATATTACTTATGTATTTGTTTTTACTTTGAATAATCAACCTTGGCTGAATATTACTCATGTATTTGTTTTTACTTTGAATAATAAACCTTGGCTGAATATTATTTATGTGTTTGTTTTTTATTTTGTATAATAAACCTTGGCTGAATATTACTAATGTGTTTGTTTTTACTTTGAATAATAAACCTTGGCTGAATATTATTTATGTGTTTGTTTTCCATTTTACACAATAAACATAAGGAGGATAGTGTTTGTTTTATATTTTACACAATAAACTTTGGGAGGATAGTGTTTGTTTTATATTTTACACAATAAACTTAGGGAGGATAGTGCTTGTTTATATTTTACACAATAAACATAGAGAGGATAGTACTTGTTTTATATTTTACACAATAAACTTGGGGAGGATAGTGTTTGTTATATATTTTACACAATAAACTTGGGGAGGATATTGTTTGTTTTTATTTTACACAATAAACTTTGGGAGAAAAGTGTTTGTTTTATATTTTACACAATAAACTATGGGTGGATAGTGTTTGGTTTATATTTTACACAATAAACATGGGGAAGATAGTGTTTGTTTTATATTTTACACAATAAACATAGGG
>NW_013671935.1:20920-23706 GCF_000517525.1 Limulus polyphemus | reverse complement strand
TTTTATATTTTACACAATAAACTTGGGGAGGATAGTGTTTGTTATATATTTTACACAATAAACTTGGGGAGGATAGTGTTTGTTATATATTTTACACAATAAACTTTGGGAGGATAGTGTTTGTTTTATATCTTACACAATAAACTATGGGTGGATAGTGTTTGGTTTATATTTTACACAATAAACATGGGGAAGATAGTGTTTGGTTTATATATTACACAATAAACATAGGGAGGATAGTGTTTGTTTTCTATTTTACACAATAAACTTATGGAGGATAGTGTTTGTTATATATTTTACACAATAAACTATGGGTGGATAGTGTTTGGTTTATATTTTACACAATAAACATAGGGAAGATAGTGTTTGTTTTCTATTTTACACAATAAACTTATGGAGGATAGTGTTTGTTATATATTTTACACAATAAACTATGGGTGGATAGTGTTTGGTTTATATTTTACACAATAAACATAGGGAAGATAGTGTTTGGTTTATATTTTACACAATAAACATAGGGAGGATAGTGTTTGTTTTATATTTTACACAATAAACTTAGGGAGGATAGTGCTTGTTTTATATTTTACACAATAAACATAGGGAGGATAGTGTTTGGTTTATATTTTACACAATAAGCTTTGGGAGGATAGCGTTTGTTATATATTTTACACAATAACCTTTGGCAGGATAGTGTTTGGTTTATATTTTACACAATAAGCTTTGGGAGGATAGCGTTTGTTATATATTTTACACAATAACCTTTGGCAGGATAGTGTTTGTTTTATATTTTACCTAGACGAAGCACGCTTATTAATACCCAATAGACAATTCGAGTCAGCAATTTGATTATAACAATTTATCTTATCATTGAAATCGACAAAAAATTTACGCCTCTAATGGAAACTTTATTAAACCTCACAAACAAATCTTTAGTTTATCTTGATTAAGTTTAACATGCTCATCTTTAATCTTCATAACGAATGGTTTTGAATATATATAATTTTTTAACTTTATATTCAAAGGCTTTTTATCCTCATCTCTAATATTCATCTTCACCAAGCTTAGCGTTTTTGGATTTAGTATTAATCTTTATTACACTTAATAGACTCAGTTACTTGACATGGTTAGCATTAAACTGTTCTTGTTAAGACTTGGCATACAATTTTTAAGTTTGATCAAAGCTTTTCTTGAGGTTTTTTTTTTCAAGAGCGCAATTACATTTTAATTTCATCATTTTTCAATACATGACGCCTTATTGCACCTCGTATATAAGCGTTGTAACAAATGATCCAAAAAATGAAGAATATTCTAGAATATACATTTACTTATCAACTCTGGAATGGAATTTTATAACCTTAAATATGATTTTAATACTTATCAACTTGAACTTACTTATATAAGTGAATTTTCAACTACAAAAATATTTTTACAGGTGTACAATTTGTGATCAACTGCACACTAGGTAAACCCCTGATCTAGGTAAACCCCTGATTTTGATTAGGCATAATAAGCTCACCTTTAACACTTAATTACACGTCAAATGCTATGTTTTACAGTGGGTTTAACTGACTTAATACTTTTATCTATAATAATAATAACCAGGTACGTCTAACGGCCTTATTTTTAACACTTATTTGTATAAGGTTGAATATGCTTTCTCTAATATTTATCTTGAAAAACATTTATTACACTTATTATTCACTTTGGTTATGTTTAACATGAATAATTTCATATTTTCCTTACTAAGTCTTGATTCATAACCTTTAACGCCCATTATCATTAGTTCTAGCGAGGTCACATTTATAATCATTTTCATTATATTTTCCATGGCTTTTTTTTCTTCACCACGAATTGAAATAAATGTCCACCATTAATTCGGATGCAGACTCTAAAAATGTGGAAAGTTGTAACGAACCATTAAACAACCAGCATTTAAAGCGCTACGAAAAAAAAACAACAAAAACTTTGAATAAAAAGTCTTCATGAAGTTTTGTTCGTGCATACCACTCTTAGTAATAAACCATTTAATGTGAAAAAGTAAAGCAATGCATATGTATCCGGATTTGTGACTCGGTGCTAAAAGACAATAGCGAATGTGTTGAGTCAGCAAGAATCTTAGAGCAGGAAATTAATCTTTGCACGTGCACATACGTGTAGAGACACAAACATCTATCTATCTATATATATATATATATACAGAACATTAAATGATTTTTTTTTTACTTAATCAAATCACATAACATGATATTCGAGTACCATAAGCAATTTCCCAGAAGTTCCGTTCTGTTTGTTAGCTCAAATATATAATGCTGTTAATAGAGTTAGCGTTTCGCTTCAGGCATGACTTAACTGGAGGCAATTTTCTAACATGTAACACGTCTTTATGCCGATTATGAAAGTTTTTTTCTTTCACTTCTTCGAACTCAAAGCTATAAGATATAAATGATATTTTAACATAAAAAAATATATTTGAATTTTTTTCACTCGCATCTTACACATATCAGGAAAATAATGTTACACTATTGGTAAGGTAAGAGGGGGTTTGTGTGATGAATCCGATAATTTCGTTTTTAATGTTCTTATATATTAGTAAAGCCTTGTTTATTCAGCTAATGCTGACCTCGACTATTCTGGTTATAATAGATCACTGCCATTTGTTCATTCTTTGTAAATTAACACTCGCAATTAAAGATGCTACCATCAAATGAGGTTCAACATTGTATAGCATCCGTTAGTATTATTGTGATTAATAACAATCACATTCTATTAGCATCCATCACATTCTA
>NW_013671935.1:15417-20030 GCF_000517525.1 Limulus polyphemus | reverse complement strand
GTATTATTGTGATTAATAACAATTACATTCTACTAGCATCCAGTAGTGTCATTGTGATTAATAACAATTACATTCTACTAGCATCCAGTAGTATCATTTTGATTAATAACAATCACATTGTACTAGCATCCAGTAGTATCATTGTGATTAATAACAATCACATTCTACTAGCATCCAGTAGTATTATTGTGATTAATAACAATCTCATTCTACTAGCAGCCAGTAGTATCATTGTGATTAATAACAATTACATTCTACTTGTTATTAATCACAATGATACTACTGGATGCTAGTTGAATGTGATTGTTATTAATGAAAATGATACTACTGGATGCTAGGAGAATGTGATTGTTATTAATCACAATGATACTACTGGATGCTATTACATTCTACTAGCATCCAGTAGTATCATTGTGATTAATAACAATCACATTCTCTTAGCATCCAGTAGTATTATTGTGATTAATAACAATTACATTCTACTAGCATCCAGTAGTATCATTTTCATTAATAACAATCACATTCAACTAGCATCCAGTAGTATCATTGTGATTAATAACAATTACATTCTACTAGCATCCAGTAGTATCATTTTCATTAATAACAATCACATTCAACTAGCATCCAGTAGTATCATTGTGATTAATAACAATCACATTCTCCTAGCATCCAGTAGTATCATTTTCATTAATAACAATCACATTCTCCTAGCATCCAGTAGTATTATTGTGATTAATAACAATTACATTCTACTAGCATCCAGTAGTATCATTTTCATTAATAACAATCACATTCAACTAGCATCCAGTAGTATCATTGTGATTAATAACAATTACATTCTACTAGCATCCAGTAGTATCATTTTCATTAATAACAATCACATTCAACTAGCATCCAGTAGTATCATTGTGATTAATAACAATCACATTCTCCTAGCATCCAGTAACAACGTAAATAAACACTTTAACAGTCTAACATCTATTAGTATCATTATGAAATCAGATAGAATTGAGTGTGATTAACAAATTAATAATGACGGTTTGCCACATTTACGTAGATGCCAATAAAGAATAGGAATTAGTTGCCACAGCGTCGTGTCACATACAGTTATTTACAACGTGTTCCCTGGATTGAGGAACTAGAATTAGCTAATACAATGTTATGTCCCATGTGGCTGATGAGCTATCGTCTATAACGTGTTTCCAGGATTGAGAAAGTAGAATTAACTAACACAGTGTCGTGTCACATGGGTTGAGCAGTGTGTGGAGGTATTTACCACGTCAGGTGGGAAATTAGCGTTTCAAGTTTAGGGTTAGTCAGTTTTCCATAGTAAAGTTTCGTTTATTTCAGAAACTACTCTTTTTTGTTCTTGTTGTTGTCAAGACCCAAGAAATCCACTGAGATTATTAAATGACTATAACTTTTACTGTTCCGTGGATGAGAATGCTACTATTATGACTTGTTATATAAGTATAATTTGTTTGTTTGTAATTATGCACAAAGCTACACAATGGGCTATCTGTACTCTGCCCACCACGGGTATCGAAACCCGGTTACTAGCGTTGTAAGTCCGCAGACATACTGCTGTGCCACTGAGGGGCATAAAGTATAGCAATCAGTAATTTTATGCTACCCTGAGGAGGCTTCCAAATCCTACACAAATCTCTACGAAACTGCTTTTATATTTTCTAAATATGTTAATGATTTGGCGTATTTCAAGCCAGTAAGACAGATAGAAATAGATGAATAACTATAACAAAATGGGAACAATCAAAAGGAACGTATGGAGATAATTTAGATAAGAAGATGGTTAAAGAACAGACAGATAAATAGAACGATAGAAGAAAAGCATAGAATCACATTTACAAACGAACGAAGTCGCCTTTAGAAAACGGACAGTCGAGGAAAAAAAAGCTAAGGATAAATAACAGACGCATGAATATCAAAATAAACCAATAAAAAGACGCAGTGATTAATAGCTTTTTTTTTAAAACTGCACATTTTCCGGCTTACCAAAATGTCCACCTTTAAAAGAGAGGTTGCTATGACAACGAAATATTCGTTCGAGAACAGATGCGAGAAAAGCCTAGGGAGGGAGAAGCTGTCAGTGAGTCGTTAGTTTATAGTGTTGGAAACGAACCTTGACTGCCCGAAATGCGCAGGTTCTGCTTATCAGTTTAAAGCATTTGTGAAATATTTATTATAGCTTAGGATATGCAGGTCTAGACTTTGCTTCTTAACTATTGCTGATAACTAGACTGTAGACTAATACACTAAAAAATAGTGGAGGCCAGATAGAGACGGAGACATTGAAAAGTCTTTGTCATAATTTACATCACAGTTATAAAGAACATTTAACATTCACATTTTTAAATAAAATCATACTTTGGTAACATATTGATATTTTCTGTGATGTTTTCAGCGACGTAGCCGGAGGGGTGGAGGTAGGGGGTTGAATGACCAAACCAATATTCTAAAATGTCCACTATCTTCTGGTTTATTTTTAATAAGTACTTGAATTCCACGTAAGTCACTTATATTTTTAGTGTGGAAGAAAAATTCCACTTTTCTTTTTTTATGGAAAAAAATCCCCCTTCTCCACTCTGTTGTGGTAGCTAAGCCCCTGGGTTTTCATTTCAAACATCTATTATGACAAACTTTGAATTAGAAACTCAAGATGAAATTTAAATCCCGCTTAAATGTCAACTTGAGTTTCTAATATAAAATAAAAAGGTAATAGGCACGTATGTATGTATATATATTTGTATCCACAGATGGAAACTTGTACGTGTTTTGATCACGTATGTTACGCATTTTTTGTTTTTAACGCTAAACAACATTATGGACTATCTATATTCTGTACACCGCGGGAAATCTAACCTCGAATTTTAGCGTTGTAAGTCAGTAAACTCACCACTGACTCACTGGGGGACTAACTAAGAAAAGCGAAGACGAAAACAACAAAGTCTCTTTGGTTTCTGAGTTGATCTGAAAAGTTAATGACAGTGGATTATATTCAAAATCTGACATTTTATATCCTGTTCTGTTTTAATTTTCTTCGCCACATAATGATTGTTTGTTTGTAATTAAGCGCAAAGCTACACAATGGGCTATCTGTGCTCTTCCCACCATGGGTATCGAAACCCGGATTCTAGCGTTGTAAGTCCGTAGACATGCCGCTGAGCTCAGTGAAATTATTTACTGTCTCAACATATCATTGTCGCTGTGAGTGGTGCTTCTTTAAATAAATTCTAACCATAATTAAATTTACTTGCTCGTTTCTTACACGCCATATTTGAAGTTTGAAACAATGGTTATTTATTGGAAACGTTTCGTCTACCCCGACGGTTTATAATCAAGTAATTAGTTTTATATTCGTGTCACCTGAACATTTTATGGCGATAGTATATTTGAACTATTTGTAGTTTGTTATTTATCTGATTAAACTAAAGTAAATGCCACTTAATCAGAAATTAACATCGTGTAAACATTTCAAACAAAGATCATGCTTGTGAAAGATAACATAAGAAACAAGAAGGTGGTCAAGGTCATTCAATGACATATAGACATACAGGACAAACAGAAACTAAGGAAATACTAGCATACGAGCTAAGCATAATAATGCAAAGACACATAAGTGTACAATCCAGGCAGAAGTCAAGGTCACGCATAGGAGCATATAGGTATATACAAATGTATTGTTTAGAGAACATAATAGACAGTACTAGAAGAGGTCAAGGTTGTGCAAGGACAACAAGCATATAAACCAAGCAAAAGTCAGATGTGTGAAAGGATACATGATTATGCAATATAAACAGGCGCCAAGGTCATGCCAGAAAACATGAGAATACAATTCAAGAAGACGGTCAGTATAGCGCAAAAGTGTTTCATAATGTGGTCCCCCCCCAGTGGCACTCTGATATATTAAGCCATATCCTGACTTTTGCCATGTCAACCATTTAGATAGCTATCTTGAAGAAAGTAAAACCCAAAAATATCAGGAAGCGAGGGATCTCCGGATATTATGGTGACAAGTAATGATAGAAGAGATTTTACGAGGTGGCCAGGGACGAAAAGCTGAGACTTCAGTTCTAAACTTCCCGAGGGTTTTTCTCTTTTTGTTTTTTCGCCAGACTGAAACATTGTTCTGCAAACATCATTGCTCAAGTTTGTTATATCCTACATTAGCAGAAAGCAAAATTTATCAAAATAAACACCAATATTACCTAATAAGTAGTGGAGAAATAAATGTTGTTTAATCTAACGGTAGTGTATACATTGATGAAAAATTATGTTTGAATAATAAACAACAATAAATACAATTATATAACTAACGTTTAATATAAAAAATAGTTGAAACATTTAAAGCTATTCAATCACAAAAATATAATAAAATTTAGAAAAATCTACCATTCTAATCACAAAAATAATAACAGCCTGTAATAATGGACTTCTAATGATAAACACTATTACAGAAAACAATAAAACGGACAGCTAATAATAAACGATATTACAGAAACGAATTAAAAGGGCAAAATAATGATAAACATTATTACAGAAAACAATAAAATGGACAGCTAATAATAAACGATATTACAGAAACGAATACAAAA
>NW_013671935.1:12991-15201 GCF_000517525.1 Limulus polyphemus | reverse complement strand
GGACAGCTAATAATAAACGATATTACAGGAACGAATTAAAAGGGCAAAATAATGATAAACATTATTACAGAAAACAATAAAATGGACAGCTAATAATAAACGATATTACAGAAACGAATCAAAAGGGCAAAATAATGATAAACATTATTACAGAAAACAATAAGAACGGCCATGTAACGATAAGCAATAGGGATCGTAAAAAAGTAAGGAAACAAGGCTGGAGATACTGTAGATATTATTTCCTCAAACTCCAAATCCTTATTTTGTCTCTATGCTGTTACCTTGTATTACATTTAGTGGAGTCAAAATAGTTTTGAGTTTGAATAAATAATGTCTACAGTATCTAAGCCTTGTTTCCTTACTGTTTTAAGATCCCCATTTTCAGGTTTTTAAATTCCCAATTTTTTATTTATTGTGTTTGCTGGCTTTTTTATGCTTATATTATTGTGAACCAATATCGTGGTTCATGATACAGGTGTTGGCTCCCTAAAGAAACCGATTGTATAGTGTACAAAGCATTGTATATGTACATGTTACAATCTTGTAATGTTCATCTATTATTGGCTGGTAATTCCTGTTTCACCTTGTAATTAAGGTATGTGTAAGAAAGCTAACTTTCAAGGGGTAATGATAACATCGTTTACATAAGAATTGTTTTTAGCTTATGTAAAACATAGAAGTAACAAATCGACTTTTCAATACCACTACGACTTTCGCAGTACCTATTCTATTATTGTATAAAAGGTATGGGTGCAATAATCCAAGCCTTTTTTGTTGTAGGATGGCAAAAGAAATAATAATAATGTGAACAATTAAGCAGTTTTTGGATTGCAAATTAATTCTAAGTCTGGAATAGTTTATTTTTTCTGATTTAAAAAAAAAAGTATATAGCTTTTAGTATTGCAAAGGAAGACTTTAAGTGTTGTTTTGGGAACGAGTTTGCTTTCTAAGGTGGTTTTCACCGTGTGCTCTATTAGAGTGTTTTGTCAAATCTTGGTCGATCCATATTATGAACCACTATCGTGGTTCATGATGTTACATAAACCAATAATAACGGCCATCTAATGATAAAAAATATTAGAAGAAAGCATTAAGAACGGCCATGTATTGGTAAAAAATATTACAGTAAACAATAAGAACGGCCACATAATGATAACAATTATTACAAAAACCAATAAGAACGGTCATATAATGATAAGTAATATTATATAGACCAATAATAACGGCCATCTGATGATAAACAATATTACATAAACCAATAAGAAAAGCCATATAATAATAAAAAATATTACAGAAACCAATAAGATCTGTCGTGTAATGATAAACATTACTACATATAGTATGGACTGTCATCTAATGATAAGCATTAGTAAATCCATTAAGAGCTGTCGTCTAACGATAAACAATATTATTGAATCTAATAAGATCTGTCGTCTAATGCCAAACAAAACAATGATACTCCAGTAGGGTTAAGTGACTAACAGCACTCTACAGGAGTTACATCTTTTACCATCAGTTTAAAAATATGTTTCGAACATTAGACTGGTCATACTTAAAAGGACTGTCCAGTTAGACAACTGACAGTTAGACAGGTTAAACATTATCTGGTTGATCAATTGCATATATGGCACTTATTAGGAGTAACCAGTTGAAAGGTCACATTTAACAGCCTAACCAGTTAGATAGGTCATAATTATTAGAGCTGAGAAGTCAGGTTACGATGACAATACTAACTAATTAAATAACTAATAATTAATAGAACTGAGCCCTCAGGTTACGATGACAGTACTAACCAGTTAAATAAGTAATAATTAATAGAACTGAGCACTCAGTTTACGTTGACAATACTAGCCAGTTAAATAAGTAATAATTAATAGAACTGAGCACTCCGGTTACGATGACAGTACTAACCAGTTACTTATTTCATAATTAATATAACTGAACAGTCAGGTTACGGTGACAGTACTAACCAGTTACATATGTCATAATTAATAGAACTGAGCACTCAGGTTACGATGACAGTACTAACCAGTTAAATAAATAATAATTAATAGAACTGAGCACTCAGTTTACGTTGACAGTACTAACCAGTTACATATGTCATAATTAATAGAACTGAGCACTCAGGTTACGATGACAGTACTAATCAGTTAAATAAATAATAATTAATAGAACTGAGCACTCAGTTTACGTTGACAGTACTAACCAGT
>NW_013671935.1:3564-12555 GCF_000517525.1 Limulus polyphemus | reverse complement strand
ATGTCATAATTAATAGAACTGAGCACTCAGGTTACGATGACAGTACTAATCAGTTAAATAAATAATAATTAATAGAACTGAGCACTCAGTTTACGTTGACAGTACTAACCAGTTACATATGTCATAATTAATAGAACTGAACAGTCAGGTTACGGTGACAGTACTAACCAGTTACTTATGTCATAATTAATATAACTGAACAGCCAGGTTACGATGACAGTACTAACCAGTTACATATGTCATAATTAATAGAACTGAGCACTCAGGTTACGATGACAGTACTAACCAGTTAAATAAGTAATAATTAATAGAACCGAAAAGTCAGTTTACGATAACAGTACTAACCAGTTACATATGTCCTAATTAATAGAACTGAGCAGTCAGATTACGATGACAATACTAACCAGTTAGATAAGGGTGCTTATGAGAAAGGAATATTAATCCAGCTACACAGAATCTACTATATTAACGTAACAGTTTGTTCAATTTCAATGTAATCTAAATTTATATGCACGATACCAGAAATTAAACAAAAAGAGACAATTGTTTATAACGTGTATCAATGAACGATATTTTACATCCAGAGTGTGTCGCTATGGGTACGACAGTTCTCAAGCAAAGCTTTCTTCGAACTGGAATGGGTGACCAAACCATCTCACCAATGAGTTGTCTTACAACGAACGTTAACGTTTACACATCCCTGGTTTTATGGAGCAGTTGAGAGATTCATGTCTGTGTAGAAAGACATCGCCTCCTTAAATGTACTCGTAAAAGCGGAAACTTTATCAGTATAAATCTTCAAAATGTAAAGAACACAATTCATCTGTCGCTGAGTAAGCTAAAGCGACATGATTCGGCGATGTTTGTTAGCTGAACGATAATGTGGTTAGATAACACTTACATAACCCGTGGTTCTTAAATAAGGTTTAAAAAAAGAATTAAAATAGATAATTTCATATGTTGTCTTGATTTAAAACACACTTTGTAGATCTTTAAAAAGGACGTGGGTTGCCCTGTATAGTACAGCTCTGGATTTCGGAGCTGTCGAGCCAGATTCTATATCAGGGGTCTCCAAACCTTTTTGGGCCATGAGCTAGATCTTTTTAGGCTTCACGGGCCGGAGGGGTCGTGGTAAAATTGAGTAGGGATGTATACATGATCAGAATACAACATCACTTATTTATTTCTCATAAGAACAAATATTGAAAATATTTAAGACGCAATACTAAGTAATATGACGTTTTCCAGCAAATATAAAAGTGTATCGCACCTAGATTGGCTTTTGTTCAATTATGTTTTATTTTTTATTTTTATGATATTAAAAAATTATATTATTACTTTAATAAACTGAAGTCGCGGGCCGTAGTTTGGTTTGTTTGTTTTTGAATTTCGCGCAAAGCTACAAGAGGGCTATCTAGAGGGAAGGCAGCTAGTCATCACCACCCACTGCCAACTCTTGGGCTACTCTTTTACCAACGAATAGTTGGATTGACCGTCACATATAACGCCCCCACGGCTGAAAGGGCGAGCCTGTTTGGTGTGACCCGCGACCCTCAGGTTGCGAGTCGAGTGCTTTAACCACCTGGCCATGACGGGCCACCGTAGTTTGGAAACTCCTATTCTATATCATAAAACGATTACCAACCTTCAAGTTGTGGGTGCGTTATAAGCATGAATAGGTGGTAGGGTGCTGTTGATTGACTTCCTCTGAGACGGCTTCAAAAAGCCCTCATGATAAGCCGCCCAATAGCTCAGCGGTAAATCTGAAGGATTATACCGCTAAAAACTGGGCTTCAATACTCGAGGTGGACACAGCACAGATAGCCCATTGTGTAGCTCTGTATTTACCTATAAACAAACAAACGAACAAACAAATTTTACTTGTTCTTCTCCGCTTACATTTCATAACCCAAATTTTATGTAAAAACTAAATTCCAGAACATTTTTCAGGAGAGAAATATAATTATAGAAATTTTAGGCTTTCCTGAAAAAAGAAAAAAAAATGGTTGAAAATAACTACTGGACTGACTCTGCTTTCTGGGCAACTAAGTTGTATAACATTATATTTTCAAACAGTCACAGACACACACAAACTGGAGTGGTCACTGATATTCCCACATTTAGTAGTAAATACTATATAGTGATATGAGAATATAATTCTTCTGGCATGTGAATGAATAGCCTTTCGGATTGTGATACTGTTATCTTAAAGAAGTTTATTCATTTTCGAGTCTTGTTCTTGTATGTAATGAACAGTTTACTGATAGTCCAACCCAAGGTCGTGTTAAGTAATGAACACTTTACTGATAGTCCAACCCAAGGTCGTGTTAAGTAATGAACACTTTACTAATCTTCCAGCTCAATATTGTGTTAAGTACTGAACAGTTTACTGACCGTACAGCACATATCTTGTTAGGTAATGACCAGTTTACTTACTGATCGTCCAGCCCAAGTTCGTGTTAAGTAACAAACACTTTACTAATCTTCCAGCTCTATATTGTGTTAAGTACTGAACAGTTTACTGATCGTACAGTAAATATCTTGTTAGGTAATGACCAGTTCACTGATCGTCCAGACCAAGTTCGTGTTAAGTAATAAACACTTTACTAATCTTCCAGCTCTATATTGTGTAATAATTGTAATAATTGATTGAATAATGTTTCTGCCTGAGGCCTTTTTAAGTAATAAACACTTTGCTAATCGTACATCATAAGGCTGTTTTAAGTAATATACAGTTTGTTAGCTTTACAGTAAATATATTACATCTTAGGCTGGTTTCGTTTTATAGTATGTGGTTTAAAACGGAACAACACTTCATTAGATTACAGTAGTTGGTTTCTCAGACAAGGCACAATACGTGTACGATACTGTCTGTAAGCGCTTTTGTCAAATGTGTGCTTTGAAGCCAGCAACTCTTAACATATCTGAAGTAATTCCTCGTTGTGCATTTGTTTGTTAGATTTCATGTAAATATGTGGGCCGGGAGTTGCCTAATGGTTAGTGTGTTGGGTTGCTAACCAAAAGGTCCAGGGTTGGGGACTAGGGGTTCGATACATGGTACCTTTGAACAAGCTTTACGCTTTCAGCTATGGGCGTGTTATAAAAGTTACATTTATCTTGTTATTTGGACAATGCTCGTATAGCGGCGGGTGTTGTAATCTGGCTGTCTATCCTCTCGACATTAATTCATAACTACAAACTGACAGCTATTTATACCTGATTGCTAGGTGTATCTGACTTGGCATTTTAGGTCATGTGCGCATAAGGTTCAGGTTTAAAATTCTAAAGTACATGAGTGAGAGTGATATGACTTATGAATAACTTAAGCTTATAAATAGATAAATCCTCTGAAAGTGAGCACTCTGCAGAAAAATATAGGTATACACAAACATACATGAATACATACGTACGTTCAACGCACTCAAAGTAACACTTATTAAACACTTATCGTTAAACAACATGCATTGCCAATGCACAAACGAGATAAAAACTTTCACAGAGTCAAAGATGATAATCCTCTGGACAGAAGATCCGTGCTTCTAATCTATTTTTAATGAGTTTTATAGTGGAGAGTCTTTGGAAAACAGCCAAATGATGGAGGTCTCAAGAACGAGTTTTTTGGTGTTAAAAGAAAAAGAACTAAAACTGGAGAGATATAACAAACTGAAATACAAAATATTTAGGTTTAAGTCCAATAAACCCTTGACATGTTTATCACAATACACTTTGGTTTTAGTGTGAAACATATAGGAAGGAATCTCACAAACTGTTCTTCTGGAGTGAGGAATTTTAAGGTGTGAGGGGTGGCAAGAATATGATTAATCTATAAAATAAAGTGGCTGCAGATTTACCATTAATATCAATTATCAAGACACGAAAGTTCGGTATGCATGAATTAGGTTTTATACCACACAAACAGTTTAAGAATAATTGGAATTTATAGTATTTCGGCCATGACAAGGTAAAAATCACTTTTAGCAAACAATGTTACCAAATCATCTAAGTTAATTTTTATGCAAATCAAGTGCCTACTCATCTGTCACGTGATCTGAATTGCAGCTAATGTTCGTTAGTCACAGAGATAACTTTACGTCTTCACAGTTCATAGTATTTCGCTTAAGAATCAACATTTACCACGAACGACAAGGGCAGCGGACATCAATGTTAAATGCTTAAAATCAGAGTACCAATAAGACAATGGAGCATCCTCGGCCACAGTTCTAAAAGAGCTATTCCAGAGGATCTTTAGTGCCTTGAGTCATTTGTCGGGATACAACATGCCTCCCAACAGCATCCTATACATTCTTTATGCGAAGATGAGAATGCACCTTGTCGATCTCCTCTTATTCAACGAACGTGTCAACCATTGTATAACAGTGGAAGCTGGTGGTATAGTTTATGACGCTGAAAACAGGCCTAACTGCATCAAAATATGTCAGCACAAAACATCGTTACAGGATGCGGTCACAATATGTGGTATTAATGGTACCATTCCATAGTATGATGTAGAAGTCGATAATTCCACCAGTGGTTACTCTTGCTTCCACCGTACTTCCACCACCTCCGTGTGCATCACGTTTCTCAAACAAAATCGGTTTAAATAAAGTTCCAGATTGTCTCTGTATGAGAATATGTCTGTTATCTGACTACAGGATGAAGTGTGAGTCATCTGTAAAACAAATAATAATAATATTTCTCCAGGTGTCATTGGTCCAAACCACTGGACGTGTTCTTAAATACCACTACAGGCAAGCTTCGTGAAATATGTTTCTAACTATATAAACACTGACGCAACATCAAGTTGCAGGTGCGAACATTAGGACCAATCTCGGAGCAGGTACTATTATTATTTACAAACTACCTCTAAGTTGCTTTAAAATATTTCAGTGTACATAACAACCAACCGGTTTTCAGTGTCATTTATTAAATCCGAGGATTCGTGGCTCACGTTTCATTGCCACTGAAATGCTCTCCACTTCTTTGGAGCCGTGGGTGCGCCATAAGTGTGACGGTCAAATCTTACTATTCGATTAGATATGAGTATCCAAAGAGGTAGCGTTGGGTGCTGTTGAATAGCTTCCTTCGCTCCAGTACATCAGTTCAAAATTAGAGACTTTTATGTGCAGATAGCCTGTATACAACTTTGCACAATATTATAAAAACAAACGTACTAAAATATCTCAGTTTGCACGACAACTAACGAATCGTGAATATCGTGTGTTATTAATGAAATGTCTTTAACTCGCTTGAGAACCCTCAGCTAATCTTCAGTATTATTTATTTAGATATTCCAGTTTTCATAACAACCAGTGTTATTAAAACAAGATAAATAACAAATTTTGAATTTAGGGATCGTAAAAAGAGTAAGGAAACAAGGTTGGAGAAACTGTAGACATTATTTACTCAAACTACAAACTCCTATTTTGGCTCCATGCTGTTATCTAGAATTACATTTGGTGGATTCAAAGAAGACATTTGGATGTTTAATCTTGTGGAGAGCCGTTAAGAAATGAAATTACGCTAATCGTTGCAAACTATTGTATATTGGTTACGGGTGCTTTAAGTGTTGTTAGCAGAATATAGAACTGTTTCAGAACCAGTTGTGTAATTGCTTAAACACCTGGACAGTGTAGATCACTATCCCAAAACGTGTAGATTCTGGCTTGCAACAGTAGTACATTCCAAATTGCATGGCACCTAAGAGATCCTTAGTATTATCCATTAAAACATCCCAGTTTCCATGACAGCCAACTGATCCTCAGAATTATCTATTAAGGCATCCTAGTGTGCATGACATCCAACTGATCTTCAGAATTATTATACTCTTTTGATAAGAGAGGAATATACTCTTTTGATAAGAGAGGAATACACTCCTTTGATAAGAGAGGAATACACTCCTTTAAAAGAGCGGAATACACTCCTCTGATAAGAGAGGAATACACTCCTTTGATAAGAGCGGAATATACTCCTTTGATAAGAGAGGAATATACTCCTTTAAAAGAGAGGAATACACTCCTCTGATAAGAGAGGAATACACTCCTTTGATAAGAGCGGAATATACTCCTTTGATAAGAGAGGAATATACTCCTTTAAAAGAGAGGAATACACTCCTCTGATAAGAGAGGAATACACTCCTTTGATAAGAGCGGAATACACTCCTTTGATAAGAGAGGAATATACTCCTTTAAAAGAGAGGAATACACTCCTTTGATAAGAGAGGAATATACTCCTTTTTTGAAAATTGAGGAATACACTTGTTTAATAAGAGAGGAATACACTCGTTTGATAAGAGAGGAATATACTCCTTTTTTGAAAATTGAGGAATACACTTGTTTGATAAGAGAGGAATACACTCCTTTGACACAGAGTTTGCGACAATATATAAAATACTTTATACATCTTTCTGACTTAGAAATATGTGAACCTATTTTTTTGTAACTTTTAGCCCTGACCGATTACCTTGTGTGGAACTGTAGATTCAGCCAACCAGATCTTATGAGAAAATTAAATGCCAAATTTTCACTTCCTCTTCTCGACCAGAGATTGATGAACATTTTGTCGAGCAGCAGCCGTTCCACAACTGGAAAACTTTCTCGATTATTCACAGTGAATTAATTTACAGTTCCGATAACTTGTGGCGATACTGCAGTTTTGTTGTCACTGAACCGAGATGTCGGCGAAATATAAAACCAAATTAATCACTGTGATGAAGTCGGCTTTTCATTTCTTCTTCTAAGAACAATCAATTTTGGGAGAGATTGAGTTTAACTCAGGTATTTTAGACGACAAAGAAAATTTCAGTATCATATGTTAAAACTTCCCAGTTTCCAAGACGATCAACTGATCTTGAGAATTATTTATTAAAAGATCTCAGTTAGCATGACAGCCAACTGATTTTCAGAATTATTTATTAAAATTCCTCTCTTATCAAAGGAGTGTATTCCTCTCTTATCAAAGGAGTATATTCCTCTCTTATCAAAGGAGTGTATTCCTCTCGAATATCTTCTTTTCCACCATCTTTTCTCTACACCGATAATAAGACAAAACTTTATTACAAAGTTAAAACGATAAATTTATTTGTTTGTTATGAATTTCGCGCAAAGCTACACGAGGGCTATCTGAGCTAGCCGTCCCTAATTTAGCAGTGTAAGACTAGAGGGAAGGCAGCTAGTCATCACCACCCACTGCCAACTCTTGGGCTACTCTTTTCACCAACGAATAGTGGTATTGACCGTAACATTATAACGTCCCCACGGCTGAAAGGGCGAGCATGTTTAGTGTGACGGGGATTCGAACCCGCGACCCGCAGATTGCGAGTCGACCACCTAACCGCCTGGCCATGCCGGGCCTAAAACGATAACAATGACTTAACACACCTCCAATAATAAATTACCACCACTGGCATTAAGCACGTTATGGTGCACCTAACACTATGTTTATGTGGTGAATAAGTCAGTAACATTAAACAGCTTATTGAATACACCAAGGTGCTTTGTTCAAGGGATGCGTAGCTGTCAGTAGGCCGCTTGTACTTAACACACTTTCTGTCTATAAGTGTAAATCTGTTCATCTTACTATTTATTGTGTTTTCTTCAAAATGTTCTGTCTGTTCAGACTGTTTATTTAAAAATAAATTTGCAGACAGATATAAAAGTATTCGGTCAAGCAGGTGCGAAACAGATGTGTGTGCGTGTTTTCTTATACCAAACCAAAAGAGTGGAATCGAACTCTTGATCTTGAGACTTATCGCTGTCCCACCGGGGGACAAATAGATAGATCAATTTATTTTACTAACCAAGTCCAATGATGCCTTGATTTTATCTCCAACAGTAGCATCTCTGTATCCACTAGACACAACACGCTTGAATTGGTATCCAATAGCAACGTGACGGTCAACTCGGCCAAGTGAAACCAAGATTTTTTGTCTACAATGTAAACTTTTTCTGGGAGTGTATTAGACTTGGCGGATCACTCAAACGAACCCACAGTAAAATCCACGTGGACAGAGAAAATAACGAGGTTAAACTTAGAATCAATAGGAAAAATTGAACTACGAAATACTAGTTCATACTAAAGTCGATATTTTATCTTATAAAACACAATGACTTTGTAACAAAAAAAAATTAAACAAAAAACAATCATTTGGAAACAACTGTGCAGAAAATATGTTAGTCAGCCATTTTGAAAATAATGTGACTGACGAAAAAAGTATTTCCAAGACGTAGAATCTATGAGCCAGAAGGATTTTAATCAACTGAGAATTGTGCTGAAGTATTCTGTGCCTTTAAGCTCACACACCCGCCTTTCAAACGAAGGTCGGAAAGCGAATCATGTGTTATATTGGTTTCAGTTTCGTGCTTCAGCGAATAACTATTTCCAATAAAACTAGCGCAGGGTATGCGTTAAGGAAGGAAACACTGTATAAATAACAATGTTAGATAATATTCCCCTTCCTTCTTTGTTTTATCAAATCCCTAATAACCTCATTAGATGGTAATTGCATAACCTGCTTTGTGGAGAGTAATAATTGACTCATTTAACTGATTAAGTACTTGTATCTTTAAATTCAAAGCCAAAAGACTATGACAAAAGTGAAAAATGTGCCCTATTTCAGGGTGTTTTTTTATCTCCCTTCTCAGATAAAACTCCTAAGACAAAATATCCCACGTACACTGTCCAGCAATTTCCAGTTACAATACAAAAAATTACGGTAATCGAGACATCCAACTCTGAGTGATGGATGTTAACACACATACACCGACTAGACTATAAAAAACAATTCAAAGAATGCGCACCTCGGTATTACTTTGAGAAAAAAGGTGTGATTCCAAAAAAAAAAAAACACACCACTTGCTACTGACAAGGTGAGAATTCACATCCTAAAAAGAGTACATTTAAAACAAATATAAAGTTCACACACTTGCTATGTATATAAAGAGTGTGAATGCGGCGTGAATTTATATATAGAATGGAAGAAATGTAAATTATATT
>NW_013671935.1:0-2621 GCF_000517525.1 Limulus polyphemus | reverse complement strand
AACACCCATTATTTTAACACAGTAAATCAGTATATTGAACACCCACTATTTTAATACAGTAAATCAGTATATTGAACACCCACTATTTTAATACAGTAAATCAGTATATTGAACACCCACTATTTTAATACAGTAAATCAGTATATACTCCAGCCTTCCCGGCTGTTTCTATTAATCATTAAAATTCACAACAAACAGATAATAACCATGTGGCCAATGTAATTAGAAAAACAATCATTAAAATAGAAGTAGTTATATCCATTAAAAATATGAAACACAAAACACTGGGTGAAGGTAGTATACAAACCATTCTCTTAAAACAAATGTACTCAGAAATTGTTGTCATTTAACAGCATTATTCAACCTGTCCCCTAAACTTAGGTTATATCCCAGCCTCTTGGAAGCAAACAAAGGATCTTATGTTCCTAAAGGAAAGAAAACCAGCGAATAAACCAGAAATCTAACGGCTAATTAGTTTAACAAGGTGTATAGGCAAAATTTTAGAAAGAATAATTAGCAATTGACTTTCAACATTCCTAGAGATAACGTTTTAATTATCTGAAGTGCAAAACGGTTTCAGAAAATTTCGGCAAACCACGTAATTACTAACGCTTTTAGAGTTCTGAAATCAACAAATTCTCATTTCATATACTAGTATGCAAATATACAAACAATCACGACAGGCTCCTAGATTGCCCGTTCAAGTACTTTGGTAAAAATCTATATAAAAATGATTTATTAACTTCTATAGATCGCTATGTCATACATGATGATGATAGTACTAAATACCTCTCACCACTCAATATTTATAATAAGAAAGTACACGTACACTAGACAATAAGATATAGTTTTTATTAAATTATCATTAGTGTATTTAATAGTGCTGATACGATACGTATCTAGATATTGATTCCGCGATACTATACGTATCTAGATACACAAGTTTTACCAACGGTTTGTTACAAAGTTTGACAATCTTGACTACAAAATTAAATTAGACACAGATGTATAATGGTAAGAGCTTTAAGCTATTTAGTGTAAGCAAATGTAATTTCTTGATACGATTTGAATTATTTCTAGAAAGAAAAAATGATAAATTTGATTTATTTTGTATTTTTATGGTGGTTACGAGGCTGGTCATACTGACTGACTTCCCATTACATTAGGGTAGTGAATATAACAGACAATATATGAAGTATTAACGAAAAAAGTTGGAAATTTATTTCGGAGGTTTTAAAGGTTACACAAAAGAAATTCGTTAATTTTTAGATGGAGAAAAGCATTTTTAACCTTAACATGAAAATCACTTAACACTCGTAGCAGTGGCTACTTTGACTCCATATATTAAAACATTAATTTGTAGCAAAAATACTTTATTAGAAATTCTAATTTTTCCTGTACAAAAGACTTATAATGTTTACTGACAACCTGCCAAATTTCGTGAAGATACATAAATCGTATCGTATCGTATCAGACGGTGTATCGATGCAATCGTATAACGGCTTTACGATACGATACTCGTACGGTATCGCTGTATCGCCCTAGTATTTAAAAGGGTTTATCATATGTCTAATACGAGTTTGATAAAATAATCGAATCAAAAAATGACTATTTGTTAATGGAACTGTTTGCGAATTTTAAAACGACCAAATGAAGGGAAGTGACAAATTAGCACTGAATGCTATAGTGTAATATATTCACGGACATGGCCCTGAAAAGAGGGAGATAGAATTATTGTACATTTAATGTAAGCCAATTTTATAAATATTGAATATAGCAACTGACAGTTTACATCAACAGTTAAGGAGGGAAGAAGAGGTCTGAAAGAACCTGAACCAAATCTCGATCAACATACCACTGCTATCAGGAGACGTGCAGAGAGACAACGCGTTGTTAAAAGTAGCTCAGCATGACGTACGTCTGTTTTATATGTCTGATTATTGTGCTTCCCCAAGTTTCAAAGAGAACTTTCAGTGGTTACATGATCACTAATATCCTTCACTAGATATTGTCTTCCGTCTATACAATAAAATCTTAGCACAGTTACTCTTAGTTGGTATTGCTGGGTGACCTAAAAAGTAATCACTTCGGAAATGTTTATTGCCAAAGAAATGTTCGAAAAACAAATATGCTGTAATAAACAATGTCAAACCTGACCAGCAAAAACACATAAGAAATATCACGTTAAAACATGGGCATTAAAAGATTTTTTGTTGTTACAAACTTCTAACTTTCTGGATTCGAATAAATCGTTAAAGAGCACGAGGTAACGATGTGTCTTATTAATCCATCGAAGATTAATTGCTTAAAAAAAATAATTTCGAAGATAATCAAATCCTTCTTTGAAAGCAAGTAATTATTTACAAAGAACCTCTTTCTGAAACAAAGAATAAATACATAGTAAAGTATTGTATTCTCTAGTCCACACATGTGAAATACCGTACTATGTGAACAGTGTGGTAAATACATAGTAAAATACCGTACTTTGTGCTGCATACATAGTGAAACACCGTACAGTGTGGTAAATACATAGTAATATATCGTACTTTGTGCTCCATACATAGTGAAACACCGTACAGTGTGGTAAATACATAGTAATATATCGTACTTTGTGCTCCATA
>NW_013671934.1:47819-53214 GCF_000517525.1 Limulus polyphemus | reverse complement strand
CAGAAGGGAAGAAGAGTAGAAAACAGATTATTTTTCATTCACACATACAGAAGGGAAGAAGAGTAGAAAACAGATTATTTTTCATTCACACATACAGAAGGGAAGAAGAGTAGAAAACAGATTATTTTTCGTTCACACATACAGAAGGGAAGAAGAGTAGAAAACAGATTATTTTTTGTTCACACATACAGAAGGGAAGAAGAGTAGAAAACAGATTATTTTTCGTTCACACATACGGAAGGGAAAAAGAGTAGAAAACAGATTATTTTTAGAGAGAAAGAATCTGGTGCATATTATATATTAAAATTACTGCTTCTGTATTGTGTATCTCCCATATATATGTGTGCACTAATAACAGTAGTAAAGCACTAAGTGGATAACCACAGTAAATGGAACAAACTATCAGAAGTCTCGATACTGGAGAAAATAGTTTGACATGTTTGTATGTTCTCTCAAGTCTCACATTGTCATTTAGCAGTTTTTCACTACTGCACACAATATTACTTTTGTTTATCATTAATAAACACTAGCAATCCACAGCCCAAAGTTTAATTATTTCAATATGATGTCTTTCCAGGTGACGAAGAGTCATTTTTAATAAACCTTTTTAATAATAACATATAATTCATGTGTATCTTCATCATCAACTTTCAGCTGTATTTTAATCTTGAAACAAACATGACACCAACACACACACACACACCTGCTAGTCTTAATATGACATTAACAATCCTGATTTAGACAGTTTGCCATTGGTCAAGCAGATTTTCAGGCACCTGTGTTTACTTCCGAGACTTGTAGCAAAGGTTTTCACTGACATATGCAAAAAATATATTTTCAGTCTCCAACACAATACATCCCACGCGAGGATTGAACAATATTGTTATCGTTGGGTTTACATTAATCTGATGAATGGCCAGTAGGCAACCGAAACAGCAGGAAAATATCACTCCCATCTTCATACTTACTTTATCATTCAAAAATGTGACACTAAGAAAGTAAACGTCTAGCTTTTCCCGGCTAAGACTTTGAATATTAATTAAGGACTAATAGAAAAGTTTACCATTTATCTGGACTTTGTGAGATTCCCACCAGGACGGCACTTGCTTGTGATATATAGCACACAAAGTAATGACTGGTTCGAAACGATAGTGCATCTCTATAAGCCGAAAGCCACCTGAAAATATTAGGAATGATGGAAATCTGGGATAAACATAAGATTACAAGAGTATCTCAAAGTGGTATCAGAATAAAGCAAATTTTTTTATAAGTATATTTGTTCTTAGAAATATATAATTTTGTTTTCATACATAAATACCACTTACAACACAAATATTTTTAAATGGTTATAACATCATCAACAACAATTATTTCAGCCTTTTGACTCTTCCCCATTCCTCAAAGACACACAGTAAAAATATAAATTTTAATCTAATATTTTCAAACATTCAATATATTCAAAAATAAAAATTGTATATTCTAAAGCAATTTGACAGTATGAGTAACAGCTGTGATTACTTTGAATATCAAAAAGATCTCTAGAAAGTCACACAAACTCACTTCCAAACTTCGCCCGAGAAAAGCCATAAGCTCCAGCAGGTAGAAACGCTTAAGAAAACAAATGCTAGAACCAAACTCGACACCAGGCTCCAAACCCATTGCAAACTCTGAAAGATATGTTACTAATATAAAATACAAAAATAATATACACAAACACACACTGAATTTATAAGAATGATGTTATTTGGTGTCTTCATATGTATTATATAATTTGAAGTTACAATAACTGTTAAGAGTCTTGTACATGAAATCACGGTAGACACCGACTTCACAAAACATGGTAGATAGCAATTTCAGAAAACATGGTCAAAACTAACTTATTAAATACCATTCACTAGATGACAGTTAATGATCTGAATAAGAATAAGTTGTATGTCCTATATAACTCTTGGTCCAATACAACTCTTGGTTAAACAATAAGTTGTAGGTCCTATATAACTCTTGGTTTGGTTAAACAACAAGTATATGTCCTATACAACTCTTGGTTAAACAATAAGTTGTATGTCCAATACAACTCTTGGTTAAACAACAAGTCGTAGGTCCTATACAGCTCTCAGTTAAACAATAAGTTGTATGTCCTATATAACTCTTGGTTAAATTATAAGTTGTAGGTCCTATATAACTCTTGGTTAAACAATAAGTTGTAGGTCCTATACAACTCTTGGTTAAACAATAAGTTGTAGGTCCTATATAACTCTTGGTTAAACAATAAGTTGTAGGTCCTATACAACTCTTGGTTAAACAATAAGTTGTATGTCCTATATAACTCTTGGTTAAATAATAAGTCGTAGGTCCTATACAGCTCTTGGTTAAACAATAAGTTGTAGGTCCTATATAACTCTTGGTTAAACAATAAGTTGTATGCCCTATACAACTCTTGGTTAAACAATAAGTCGTAGGTCCTATACAACTCTTGATTAAACGATAAGTCGTAGGTCCTATACAACTCTTGATTAAACGATAAGTTGTAGGTCCTATACAAATCTTGATTAAACGATAAGTTGTAGGTCCTATACAACTCTTGGTTATACAATAAGTCGTAGGTCCTATACAACTCTTGATTAAACGATAAGTTGTAGGTCCTATACAATTCTTGGTTAAACAATGAGTTGTAGGTCCTATACAACTCTTGATTAAACGATAAGTTGTAGGTCCTATACAACTCTTGATTAAACGATAAGTTGTAGGTCCTATACAACTCTTGATTAAACAATAAGTTGTAGGTCCTATATAACTCTTGATTAAACGATAAGTTGTATGTCCTACACAGCTCTTGGTTAAACAATTTTGTAAGTGAATATAATGGAAAAATTCAAAGAAACATTTAAGCTCACTGTACAGCAAAGAAAAATATGTAATTAGAAATTTAGCTAAATTACCCTTGACAAGTACTAGGTTACTAGTCTCCTATGGGCTAAAGATCCATTGGGTTTGATTCTAGAATACTTAATGCTAACAAAAAACACCACTCTACACACTAACATGTACCAATACCAGATGTTACCCTATCATACATTTCATAACATCTCGATGAAACCTGGCCATACTTATATAATTCACTCATTCAATTAATTGCATTTCTACCAAATAGAGCTAAATATGCTATATATATAAGTTATATACATGAGCCAGGTGTGGCTTAGTGTGCCTGATTGCAGAATTAAGGATCTATGGTTTGCATAAAATTGCTGCAAAGAAAGATCACATGCAGATCTTGAGCCATGGATGTATTATAATGCCAAACACACATAAGGTCAGAATGTTTGAACTCTGAGAATGGTCACCTATCCCCCCTGAATTGGATGCCAGTCCATCACAAGTTAATCCCCAGCTAACAGCTGTTCCCCATCACACAGTTTAGTAGACTGGAACAAGTAGGGTAAAGTGTCTTGCTCAAGGACACAACCATGAACTTTATACCATCCAATAGTCAGTCGGAAGCCATTGAGCCACGATTCCCCTAGATATAAGAGTGAGGTCAAATCCTACTGTTTGATCCCAGTAGCCCAAGAGTTGGCAGTGGGTGCTGTTGACTGGCTTCCTATCCTTTAATCCATCAGTTCAAAATGAGGGATGACTGGCACAGATAGGCCTTGTGTAGCTTTGAGCACATATCAAGAAAAAAAAAAAAACCAAACAAACCAAACACACACACACACAGAGATATATATATACACAAAAACCAACATACTTCTGTGCCCAAAGAAACTTTATGATGAAGTCCAGTAAGACATTAAAA
This sequence comes from Limulus polyphemus, assembly GCF_000517525.1. Taxonomy (NCBI): domain Eukaryota; kingdom Metazoa; phylum Arthropoda; class Merostomata; order Xiphosura; family Limulidae; genus Limulus; species Limulus polyphemus. The sequence continues at coordinate 49,415 of NW_013671934.1, read as the reverse complement.
TACATAATGGCTGAGGACAAACCTTCTCCATATTAACCTTTGGTCCCTGGGACTGACCTCGTAACCATTTTGTGCTTCTTATAGTTTTCATGCTTTAACCTTTAAATTAGTAAGCATATGTTCACAAAAATTTGGCAGATTATCAGTAAACATTACAATGCTTTTATATGACAAAATATCAATTTTTTTTTTATTAAGTTTTAAGGTTTGTTAAGCAATGTTTTTCTCATGCCTTTTTTTTCTTTTCGCATGTTGCCTATCCAACATGCAAAGTAATTTTCATTTTAAGATTAAAAATACTTTTATGCATCAGAAAATTTTGAAATTTCACTTGTGAAATCTCTATAATGTCCAGATAGTTGTCAAATGTTTCTTATGAAAAAAACTTTACATTTTATCTGTTATTTTCACTAACAAATCTCTGTATGGGTTCGGTAGATTTGGCCGATCTTGTAACTACCATAAAAAATTAGGAAATAAATATAAATTATGCCTCTTTCACTCTAGAATGACAACAAATTATAACACGAAAACATAAATGTTTAGACTAAATAGCTTAAATCTCTTAACATTATACATTTATATATATTTATTATTTTAATTATATTGGCCTTTCAGCTGTGCCTGGATAACAATACAGAAGTTACAATGACACGGCACATGTGTTCTCATGTTACAGTATCCAATAATGTAAAACTGACCTTTAGTCTTTACAAAGTGACCTGTTTTGGCTGTGTTTTAGTAGACTAGTATTTTGTGAAATACAGCCACATTTCCATTATTATACATTATACATGTATAAAAATTATTGCTTTTTTGAAATATGTTATTAAACTTATTTTTCTCAAAACACAGAACAGTAAATAAAGAAGTAAAACAAACAATAATCTCTTCTAGTTATGACCTTTATACTCGGATGCTGCTTGATGCAGGTTGCTAAGTCTTAGGAAATATTGCACATGAAGGATATAAAACAAAATAATTTTTTTAAAGTTTTATATGTACAGTTGAATAACCAAAAAAACCATAAATTACTATATCAATACTATAGAATTCCACTACAATTTATCAAGCTTAGTAACTAAGCTGTATTTGGGTCTAAAAAATATGAAACTTCGAGCAGACTAAAGACACAACCTACCTCCTTGAAATCTTGGTTTGAAAGAAAGAGATGGCATCCTAACACATGAAAATGGCTTAGAAAGCCACTAGGGGGACATTCTGAGCTTTCAAATGATTATTCAGATGTCATATATTGAAGTAAGTGTATATAAGGGGCCGTTTCCAAAAATGGAAAGAGTTGAGTGGGGCCACTGTGTTTAATTCATTACATGAGTGATATCTCAGCAAATAGAAAAGACAGGAGGTTCTTATTTTATATTCTAGCATGTCAATATCAGTAATTTGAGTTCCTAATTTGTACAAAACTAAAGACTTAGTACTTTGACATCACAAACATCTAATTTGAACCAGTGCTGCATTCAACATACCATGTGACACACAAAAATCGATGTTTAACTGTGTTTTTAATATTTACTTTTAAATTAAGAAATCAAATAATGTATAATACTAAAATTTGAATAATAATCTACAGTT
>NW_013671934.1:40941-46820 GCF_000517525.1 Limulus polyphemus | reverse complement strand
CTTAGTTGACCTATTACCTAACCAATTAGCTAAAGTAATTTTTATTTTAAGTATTAAAAATAACTTTTTATGCATCAGAAAATTTCACATGCAAAATCTTTATAATGTCCAGATAGTTATCAAACTTTCTTAAGAAAAAACTTTATATTTTATCAGTTAATTTCATTGCAGGTGTTCGGTCGATTTGACCGATCTCGTAACCACCATAAAGTGAGTGATATATATATATATGCAGCAAATGGAAAAGGTGCGAGGGTCTTATTTTATATTCTAGGTTGTTAATATTGGTAATTTGAGTTCCTAATTTGTATGAAACTATAGACTTTGTATATTGCCATCACAAACATCTAATTTGAACCAGTGCTGTATTCAACATATCACATGACACACAAAAATTGATGTTTAGGTGTGTTTTTTTAATAGTTACTTTGAAATTAAGAAATTAAACAATGTATAATATTAAAATTTGCATTATAATCTACAGTTTGATACCAAACTTTTTGACATAAATTCATAAAATAGTAGTTCAATCAAATTTTGAATGCGAGTCAATAAATGAGATGACATGGCCTTTGACCCGTGTGGAAAATGTTAAAACATTTGGCACCAGAAGAATATTGCACATTAAAATACTTATTAATAAAATATATTTTTCTTCTAACAATATAAATACATTTTTGTTTAATTTCTTAAAAGCAAATATATAAATAATCAGCTTTAAAAAGTAATATTTTCAGAAAAAAAAATATAAATTTGTCTACAAGAACTTTTGTGATCAAACTTTGAAGTCATACTACTGCTGACTATATGACACAGCACAACACTGTTGAAAAACAGGAAATTTTAGTTAAGCACTTTTAACTGTCCTTCTAGTCCTCAGTAATTAGTCCACTTATTGTTTGGTTAAATCTAAACTTATAAATTATACCATGTTTAATTTCTTGAGTACGAATAATAAAACATACTTCCAAATATTACTTAACTTGTAGAGCATAGAAACAACCTTTAAATCTTGATGCTGGGTTGGAAGTTATCAGACGAAACATGATTTAACCAATTTATTTTAAAAGTCAAGCAATTGTGACCTTCTACAACCTACCAACGTACTTCTGGTCTGTAAATCCAGATATCCTGTGAAGCTAATCCATGGGCCAAATATGACTGTTCCAACACATAAAAAGTATCCAAAGCACTCAACAGGGTTGGGAAGGCTTATGAGGCCAGAATCTATGTCAAAAGCCAGAGATATGATCTTCATTGCTACAATCATCTGAGAACCTGAAGAAAAAGTTTTGTTATGCGCACCATGTAGAATTTTTATTCAATACAAAATAAATAAATCCAAAATAATTAAAGATTGAAAATCCTACGTTTCAAATGGCCAAGTCATTCTTCTTCAAGATACCCTTGGATGGTCATTACTAGTATTATTTATATTGATTCTGTTAAAACCTATCCCACCATCTTTAAAAGTCACATACAATTATTGTACTTCAAAAAACATTTCCAATATATTTTAACCCTGAATTTAAAGTCCTTTTGTTTTTAATTATTTCTATATGTCAATGTTTTTTTAATTATTGGTCAATCCTAGGTTTATAAACAATGTCTTTTTTTACACTACATCAATACAATGATCTGAGAACCTGGAGAAACAAGGTTAGAAAGTGTGACATGTAAAATATAACTTTTAAAATTAGTGCAACTTTAAGAAACTATACAGCATTTGCTTCTGTTTAATAATAATAGTTTAATATTTTAAAGAAAGAAGTGGATCAATTAAATGCAAGTTTAATGTTTATTCTGAGATAACTAACAGAATGAATATAAATATGAATACTGGTGGTGATGTACAATGTATTTTTAAATTTGAAGGAAAATGACTGGGCCATTCAAAACACATAGAAGTTTAAATCTTAAGTTTTAATGAATTAAAATTGTGTGAAAACTTTCACAAAACATCTTTCATAAAATACATATATATATATACAGAGGGTTGAGTACATTATGTCAAAACGATTTTGTATATGCAAACCAGCAAGTCATGTGAAAACCACAAAAGGTGTAAAGCTGAGGTGAAACAGCATGAATCAGAACTACATTTTAACAGTATATGGTACTGTCTAGGTATTATGGTGCCACCAAAAACTGAACTAATTTGGAAAGTGTATGTAACAGGCCTTTCTGATGCAAAATATCTATACAATCTGATCATAAAGATGTGTTCAGACAGGAAACTTATAATTTCTAAGTTAGGTTATATCTTTTAATACTTAATGGCATTAGAATACAAAAAAATGGATCAACTTGGGGAACCAAGACCAACCAAAAAGAGACCTGAAACAAGTCATATCCCAGCTGTGGTAAGAATAGTGTGGCATCTTGTAACAGGTGAAATCCACAAACACAAAGGTCAGTGGGAAAAAGCTATACAATTGCCCCAGGCAACAGTATACAACAGAAGGATATCCATCTGGAAACAAGTCCAACAGGATAAGGTTTCCAGTCACACCTCTTGTTCACCATCACATAACTCAAACTATTCATTTCTGTGTGAACAAACTGTTGAAATGGGCTCTGGGAAACAGTCGTACTTGTAATCTAGATGGATTATGGAAACCAATGGAGTGCCTTGAAGGTAACAGCCTTTTCTGGAAAACTAAAGTACAGAGCTATTGTTAAGATGTCATCTAAGATAAAATGTAACTGGACATGGTAATACAAAATGTAATGCTGTGAGGAAAAAAAAGAGTCCAAAATGGTTTTAATATCACATATTCTTCAGGTAGACCTCTGTGCAAACACTATTTTGTTACACAATTTTCAATGTGAGAATAAAGCACTGACATACTGAAATAGATGACACTTCAGTTGAGTTTACAACACATGCGAAGTAAGAGTCAAGCTACGTATTCTATGTTATGGCCTTGCAAAAATACAAGTCTCCATCATAAAACAAGCTTCTATCAGAGAAGACAGTACTCTCAATCAATACTTTAGTGTTATACATATACTTATATACCACCTGACCTATCTTTACATTAATAGATGATTCAGAGAATAAAATATCACTTCCTCTCCAAGAATATCATACCTAAGATATACACTAATAAACTGTTGCTAAAAAAAGAGAGAGAGATAAATAATGAAGTGCACTCACCTCTGATTTTATGCCACTGTGTTTTATCGACTAAAAACAATTCACTGTAAGAAAGAGAAAAAGAGATATAGATGTCAATGTTCAACTGAAGTTTCATAATGACAAAGATCTCCATGCTAATAATGCCTTAGAACTTTGACTGTTTTCAAATACACTGCATTCTTTTGGATGTTATTATTTTATTTCAAGTTCTCATGAAGTTAAAACAGCTATGTAAAAAGAATGAACCGGTAAATAATTCATTACCATCATCAAACTCTAGCTGAACCATCTCCAAAAAAAGTTTCAGGTTTCAGAGATGGATGAATGAAAAAACTTAATAAAAATGCTTCTGTTTACACATATCTTTCTACACTTCGAAAGTGTAGAAATATGTCTTATACTTACCATCCCAATAAAAAGATGACACATATTAAAGAACACACTGGTCCACGATACTTAACAAGGAGGATGTGACTTATAGTCAGAGATACAACACCCAGTACACTAAAGGCAAGGACATAATACATCTCAATGCCAAAAAAGTAATAAAGACACAGAATTCCAGAGGTCGCAGAAGTTACGTGAATCCAGAGTGGTGGTAAATACCCTAAGGAGAACAATAATGATTTTATTAGTAAAAAAAAATGATAAAAATAGAAATGAAACTCTTGGAAACAGACGTAACTGTGTAAAGGTATGGAAAGTTATATAATAGCTGATATAACACTATACAGTAGCTTTGATGGATTGTATTCTTTTTCTCATTCTAACGAAGGTAAACTAGACCATCAATTCAAATTAATGTCTTATCTCCAAGGAATAATTACTTAAAGTGCTAGATTAAGACCTGCCCAAGTTTTCAGACAGGTTTTTTTTTAATATTCCGACCATCACTTAAAACTGTGGGTTATTTATGTCATCCTAATCCTACTTCTAGTGTTCCTTCCTTTATCAACACTTAAACAATAAGTACTCGTCTCTCCACCTCATCTTTGTTTCACTCTCAAGTTTGCCTTGCTCAAGCATCTGATACTACTTCGCACATAAAATATGCTCAGTTGCTACTTCTTTTATATTTTTTAATTAATAAAGTAGCACTTTAATAATTGTTTTTATTTAATTTCTGCTAGTCTACAAGAAATGGTTTATTTATCAACAGCTCTATTAAATATTTGGTCAACACTTTATAGAAGAGATTTAGTAATACAACTATAAGTTTACTGGTAAAACATTACTTTTAATGTTAGTACTGTCTACTTAAACAAATTACAGAGGCCATAGTAAATAAAGTGTCTGTTGAAAAGAAATAAACTATCTTAATATAAAATGTTTCAACTGGAAGGAAAGTTCCCAATTTTGCAAGATCATGTTTTTGAAAATGTAATTAAACCAATGGTTCCCAAACATTTTTTCACTGATTACACCCTAACCCACTTACCTTGATTTGCCCACACTCGCGCTGCCACATGCAATAATATTTTTGTATTATTTTTATGTTCTTAATTATTCTTCATTTGGTGAAACTCTTGTGACACCCCGAGCAACTTGCCACGACACACAGTTTGAAAACCACTGAATTAAACTGTTCACAAGTTAAAAAGATTCAAGTTTTTTAATGTTCTCATTCATGTGACAAAAAAAGAAACCATTTGTATGTGACATATGAGTAACCAATATTGAGTGAGTAATCAAAATATAGTTTGACAAGATTTGAAGCAACAACCTTTGCATGTTTAACGAGGTAAGTATAAATGCAACATTCCACGTTAGTCTTTACCTTCACACAGCGTCGTTATGTAAAATCCTTGTATGTTTATATCTTACCTAACGAAACTGTAATTCTAAAAATTAGACAACAAACGAACAACTTCGAACAGGCAGCTACCCCTTCATACACTGTAGGGATCAAACATTCTCCTAACAGATCCCTGAGGGAATATTCTGAAACATCATTAACGACATCATAATACATGTCGCTATACGAGTCATCATACATCAGATCATACATAGCTTCAAGATCTTCTGGAGCCAGTTCCTCATCATACATGTCTTCATATTTCACTGTCATCTAGAAGAAAGAAAGAAACTGACCTTTAACCACTAAACTTGTAAAATATCATCTTCAACATCCTCAACTTCAACAGGATGTAGCTCACATTTTACATATAAAACCACTCCTCCCACCCCACCCCCCTTTCTTTAGTACTCTATCCTTATTAAACAAAGACTCTAAAAGACTTAAATTAAAAGTTGACACAAAATGTAACTTAAAAGGCCAATGGAACATACTGTTAATTCCAGGGTAAAAAGACATGAAATGTAACTTAAAAGGCCAGCAGAACATACTGTTAATTCCAGGGTAAAATAGACATGAAATGTAACTTAAAAGGCCAATGGAACATACTGTTAATTCCAAGATAAAATAGACATGAAATGTAACTTAAAAGGCCAATGGAACATACTGTTAATTCCAAGATAAGATAAACACAAAATGTTTTTAAAAGGTCAATGTAAAATATCATCTTCGACATCCTCAACTTCAACAGGATGTAACTCACATTTTACATATAAAACCACTCCTCCCACCCACCCCCCTTTCTTTAGTAGTCTAACCTTATTAAATAAAGACTCTAAAAGACTTAAATGTCTCTCTCAAGCATGGAAATAGTAGTAATTCAACTGGTCAAAAAGAGTTTGTTGGAGTGACGGAAGGATAAAAATTAATATTAAAGTACGT
>NW_013671934.1:30207-40618 GCF_000517525.1 Limulus polyphemus | reverse complement strand
GTATTAAATAAAAACAAGCATAATTTTAATTTAATGCTTAAAATATGTATTACATAAAGCCACACACACACACACTCATTAATAAAGTGTGACTGTTGAAGAGGTCTTTAGTTTACAAGTATTGGAGGTTAGTAAACTGAGTGTGGCATGTGTAAGATAGCTAATCTACTACAGGACAGTAGTAGTATCAACAAAGATGACATCAGTGTGCTACAGAGATGTTGTGTGTGACTCTTTATAATAATAATGAGTTTCCATTTGGCTTTTACAATGGGGAATATAGCAAGATAAAGCTCAAGAAATGTTCTGTTCTATTCAAAATTGGAGATTACCATCCTAGTTTCTATTTGGCAAGATCTGTCATTTCTTTTACTTTTTTTTATAAAATTAATGTTATTTTTTTGAAGAAAATCACTGTGTTAAATTTAAACTTTTTACCTCACATTCATGATTGTGTAAACTGTAATATGTTTCTGGTTAAGAGATTTTCCCTATTGTTTGTTAACTCATGAAATGATTTGTCATATTTTTGTTACATGTTGGTTGTTTAAATTTCTTTACATTTTGTGGGATGTTTTACTTATTGGGCTGATTTCTTTGTTGGGTGGCTTCAATGTGCCAAATCATACTGTCACCTACTTCTGTAATGTAAGTGAATATTAATTATAAAAAATATTATAAAATAATTATTTTACCCTTATAATATTTAACTGTACTTATTCAAGTTATTGTAAAATACTCAACATCTAATTTATCACAATTTAAAATTACAAAATGATGCAATGGCAGCATAAATCATAGCTGCAATTAAATATTTTAGCTCTAACTTCTAAGTTACATAACAATTACAATATTAATAATGCAGAACTAGTATTACTATTAGTAAGTACCGCGTTCTGACAGTGAAAATTGGACCATATTACGCTTCTTATTTTACATTCTATGGTTTATTAATGTACAAATACAATGAGGCTACAGTACTATTATTATGAGGCCTACTATTAATATTAGTATTAGCAGTAGTGGAACTTTGTACTTACTTTACGAAATTATGTTTTTAAAATCGAAAATGCGAATTTTCTGATCAAAAATAAACAGCTTGTAATAGATTTTAGAAAGATTTTAAATTCACAGACAATTTTTTGAAAATAACTAATTACATGTCCTTTTGTTTGTTTTTTACACTGACATCCTTAGAACGAACAACGCGCCATTAGCTGAGGTCACACAACGACACCCGATTCTTTTATTTATTTATTTATTTTTATGTTATTATTTACTTATTTGTGCTTTCTCTTGTATAGAAGGAAAATTTCATGTTTAAAATAAAATGTTAATAATCTTTAATATGTTTTCATACTTTATAATCATCCTCGGCAATTAGTAAGACACTAGAAACTTCTATCGTTTTCCTGAAAGTGTAGATTTTGTGCATGAGTGATATATGAATATACTGTGCGATTCTTTCTTCTTGCAATATTATACTATTTATTCTTTGTTCTGCATATATGAAAGTTTGACGTAAAGTGGCCGAGAAAGCCGCTAAGTTCATTTCGTTCTATTTGCCTTTGTTCTTGAGTGGATAATACCTGATCTGCTGCGGATGTTGTTGCAGAACTGTATGTTGTGCAAATGTACTTCAATGGTCTTCCACGTTATATCTTGAGGTTGTGGTATTTTCAGGTAAAACTGATTTCTGCACAAGTGTCAGATAGATACTTGTGCAAAAATATACGAGGAAATTTCTGGAGTAATCTGCATTTTAAAACTTGACTAAATTTTCTAACATGTGAAAAAAAAATGAGACTGGACAACTTTTGGGTAAACAAACACAATCTTTATTATAAAACAGAAACAAAATGCAGCGTGTGTACTTTTGCAGACACTCGTTTCTACACGATTATTGAACATATTGTCAACTTTCTGCCTCTCAGGATGACTCTCTGGTGAATTAGTGATAATCGGAAAGCAAATAGAACTGATACTTGTCTAGATTTTAACCTTTCACTCCTTCTACTGCGAGTGTGACACCACGTAACTGTTGTTCTCTCACAGCATTAACTGCCTGTAACATACATATATCTTCTACTAGGCCAGCAAAGAATATTGCAGTTTATAATATTTCTAATCCTTAAGCAAAATATATCACAGCATCCCCTCATGCAGAATATATATATCACCTGGTACAGAGAACAGCTAAAAAACGGCAACTTCAACAGTTTTCCGAATCATATGTTTATGTTAAAACTGCAAAGAAACGAAATTTTTAAAAATTCCTATGTTACTAAAATCGGGTAGGAAACACATAATATACCTGAATACCATGTGGTTACTGCATCACCTATATTGTAATGAGAATGTTCAGTCACATGTGTAGCACAAATTGATCTTAGTAAATGCGACGTTTCTTGGAAGCGTAGAAACATTTAGACAGTCTAGAGGAGGATCTTGTAGGAGAAGAATCCAGTAAAAGTGATAGTACGTCATACCAAAAAGTACACACAGTGTCTTTGTGTTTAGCGTCGTAATAAAGATTGTTCATTTTACGTTTCATTTTGTGTCCAGTCTCATTATTCTTTTTAATACAAGTGTATGATAAAAGATGTGATTGAAGCTACTTAGGAAAATTTCTTTCTTATTGTATAATTCTCTGAAAGTCGACTTAAGAATGTACTAGATATAATAAGTATTGTACTGACGGCACCACCAAATTTAGTTTCAGAATTTAGCTTTCCTGTTCCCAACATTGCCCAATTGAGAAACTAGTGGACCATAGTGGAGTGGTACCATGGGAGGCATATCATGCTCAGTTTGACAAATAATTTCCAATGTGAACAGGTGGAATAGTAAACAATAAACTACTCGTCTTGCTACCCATTTAAAAGGACCACCTTTAATGAATATACTACACAACCTTTCAACTGAGATCCATAACAGATATCAATCATTTATGGTTGCCTTATCCAACAGCTTCAGAGTGACACACCAGAAAAAGTATTCAAAGCAAAATTCCAGAGCAGAGTACCGAGTAGAAAAGAAGCCTTAGCCGAACTTCAAAATATTTGGAATGGCTTACCCAATTATTTTACCCAGATGCTCCAAGTTAACTGGTGGATTTGTTGGTACGTGACCAATTTACAGACACCATAACAGAGAATGATATGAAAATTTAGCTAAAGCAAAGTATTAGTGCATCTCTAGAAGAAGCTCTCTAATTGACAATAGAACTTGAACCTGTTAAAGTCTTAGATAAACAACTGAAAACACTATCTCAAAGTTACAGGATCATCACATGAAGTAGTACTGAAACATCAACTCACCCTTGACGATAGTCTAGAAGAACTAAAAGGATTATTTGGACAACTAGTTATACAGAATGGAGGAAATAAATGACGAGACAATGTGCGTTTTAAGTGTAACTTGAAAGGACATATTGCCAGGAACTACAGATAAAATTTTGTATAGAATAAAACTCCTTCCCAAAGGTTATAAGAAAAGGGAAATTGTTATGCATGTGTAAAGCATGGCCATTACCGCCAACACTATGAGGAATCAACAGTTGTTAATACATCATGAAGACAATACCCTTAGGATGAGTCTTTGAGCTCAACCAAATCTAAAAAATACAACAAAAAGATAACCAAATATTATAAAATAGGAATTAACTGGACTTATGGGGCGAAGTTCAGTTAATAATACCCCAGCTGCCCTAAATAAGATAAAAGTTCGTTATTTAAAGAAGCCAGTCCACAAGTATTTGGATTGATTGATGGGAAGCCTTGCAGTATGTTGATCAATGCTGGTTCTACAGCCATACTTGTTTGGCTCAATTTAGTAATGTAAGGTGGGAAACTGCTTCAAGTCACGAAGAAATAAGATAGGATGATGAGAACAGCAAGTGGACATAAATTTCCAGCAAGAGGAAAATTGGAAGGTACTCTTACTGTGTTGGAAGGTTCCCTACACATTATGATGTGCGAGTAATTCACATTAAGGAAGAGTGTATATTGAGAACTGACTTCATGTGGAGACATAGATACAGTGTTAGGCTAGCTTCAAATATGAACAGGAAATATCGTGTACTACATGGCAATTACTATACCAGAGGTTGAACATCCAGTGACAACAAGGAGGACAGGTATTATGCCGCCAAGAAGTGAGGTTCTCATACCAGAACTTGTTACGAATAAATGTATATATAATGACTGGGGAATAATAGAACCAAACATACTGTGTCCTGAGGGATTAATGGTTGAAAGAGTTCTGGTGGAATTGGAAAATAAGAATGTTATCATTACAACCATGAACATAACAAACCATAAAATTCGAGTAAAGTCTGGATGGGAAACTGCAAGATGTGAAGTTGTACAAGTAGATTTAGGAAAGCTGATATCAAGTTCTTACATAAGGACTGTTTACCACATCATTTACAGTAGATTTAGGAAAGCTGATATCAAGTTCTTACATAAGGACTGTTTACCACATCATTTACAAGAGCTCTGTAAACAGAACTGTGGAAGTCTTACAGCTGGTCAATGCCATAGAATACGTGACTTTCTCATGGAATATCAAGGTTACTTCTCCATTGCACCTTATGACTTAGGCTAAACAAATACCTAATCAGATTGATACTGGAGATGCAGCCCCAATACATCAGTTATTCAGATTACTCCCATTTGCACAACAGGCTGAGGTTTTCAAAGAGAGATAAAAGTCAGAAAAAAGAAAAACTAATAGAACCAAGTACTAATCCATTGGCATCAGCTATTGTATTACTGAAGAAGTATGGACCCAAGAAGTCCTATACGAACTATCAAAAGTTGAATAGAACTCACAACCAAGTACTAATCCATTGGCATCAGCTATTGTATTACTGAAGAAGTATGGACCCAAGAAGTCCTATACGAACTATCAAAAGTTGAATGAACTCACAACCAAGTACTAATCCATTGGCATCAGCTATTGTATTACTGAAGAAGTATGGACCCAAGAAATCCTGTACGAACTATCAAAAGTTGAATGAACTCACAACCAAGTACAAATCCATTGGCATCAGCTATTGTATTACTGAAGAAGTATGGACCCAAGAAGTCCTATACAAACTATCAAAAGTTGAATGAACTCACAAAGAAGGATGGGTACTCACTGCTAAGGATTGGCTCTACTTTGGATATTTTATCTTGATCAAAATGGTTTTCAACTCTGGATCTGAAGAGTGGATATTAGCAAGTGCAAGTCGACCAAGAAATTTAGGAAACCTTTACTGCAGGAAATGGATCATGGCAATTTGTTGTGTTACCATTTGGATTATGTAATACACCTACTACATTTCAATAACTAATTGAATGTGCTGTCTCTGAACTACCCTCGAATGTCGCATTCATTTACTTGGATGACATAATAACACACGGAAATACATTTGATAATGCTTATGATGGGCTCAGGAAAGTTCTGGATGATTAGTTAAAGAAAGAGAATCTTAAGTTGAATCCCAAGAAGTGTGAATTGTTCTGTCAACAGGTAAGTTTCCTGACACACATAGTCAATAAATTCATGTCTAGAGACCCATCTCCGATTGAATCTGTACAGAATTGTCCAGCACCAAGGAACATGCATGAGATAAAATGATTTATCGGACTATACTTCTATTATAATCGTTTTTTTAACCATTTTCTATGTCTGTTTGTTTTGAATTTCGCGCAAAGCTACACGAGGGCTATCTGCGCTAGCCGTCTCTAATTTAGTAGTGTAAGACTAGAGGGACAGCAGCAATTTAAAGTTGGATATCCACAAGTGACAATGAAATGAGCTCTACAACACAACTGAAAGATGTTCAGACAAAAGTAGATGAAGAATAGTGTAGAAAAGCTCTCACAGCAAATAATCACTCCAAAGATAAAGATGTACTGGGATTCGTCATGACTGCAAGAAAGCTTGTTATAACGGAAATGGTAAAGTACCAAAGGAAACCAACGACTACACTTTGTACTTCCCCAGTCTCTATATTCTGAAGCACTTCATCATCAATGGCTGGATATTTAGGTGTTAAGAAGACGCTAGGAACGATTGTATTGTGTTGGGTGCTGGGGATCTGCAGAGAATTGGTGTAACTTGTGTGAACCATGGTGTGAGAACAAAGGTCATTGAAAGAAACAGCTACAGCGGTATTGTGTTGGAGCATAACTTGAGAAAATTGCTGTTTATGTGGTTGATAATAAATACATCAATGTTGTGATGGACTATTTCACCCAGTTGCCAGAAGCATACAATTTTCTTAACCATGAAGCAGAAACTCGTCAGTGAATATGTTTCAAGATTTAGGGTGTCTATGGAACTTCACTCAGATCAAGAACATAACTTTGAATCAACCTTGTTTTCAGAAATGTTGTTGTTTGAAGTTAAAGCTCTGCCCAACACGGGCATCGAAATCCGGTTTCTAGCGTTGTAAATTTGCAGACATACTACTGGGGGGGGGGGGGGCTTCAGAAATGTATCAGATTATTAGACTCAAAAAGGCCAGGATAACAATTATTAATCTCTCTTCCAATGGCACGTGTTTGAATCAGTTAACAATTTACGTGGATTCAAGATCTTCAGTTGCAATTTACGAGTAGTGAACAGCAGTACATGAAGCTACTTGATGATTGGAAGAAAACTTATTATGTTTCTTGGACCTTTTGTGTTCGCTTCTGGTGGATAGTCACTCAGCGTAGTCTTAAAGTGAATATACAGAGGGACTAGGGAACACCACTAAGGTCATACATAACTTTACCTGGTAAATCAGTTAGTGATAAAATGCTATTATGATAACGCTAATAAGACAGGGTGCCAGTGAAGTGTCATGGTATGGCTTTACAATCTCCATCACAAGAAAAGTGTGTAGCTTAGTGCTTAATAACAAAGAACAACTCTAACAAAATTCAGCTAACAAATAAAATTTGTATGCATTTAACTATTATCTAAATCCTATAAATATATAGAACTACCAAAGAGCAAAAATTAGAAATGATTATTTCTGTAGTTGATGAATGAACGAGTAGTTTTAAGACAAAAACCTCTGCACTACGTCAATTTTCCGCAACACTAAACAGACTTCCTAACTGCGAGTTCTGGATTTTTACTTCGAAAAGAAGAGAAAGAACCTATTCAATTAATAATTATTACGTATGATAATTATCCACACAGGAAATTGAATATATAATACACTTATCACCAGCTGTTGGTTTGTTTTGGATTTCGCGCAAAGCTACACGAGAGCTATCTGCGCTAGCTGTCCCTTATTTAGCAGTGTAAGACTAGAGGGAAGGCATCTAATCATCACCACCCACCGCCAACTCTTGCGCTACTCTCTCACCAACGAGTAGTGGGATTGACCGTCACATTATAACGCCCCCACGGCTAAAAGGGGCGAGCATGTTTGGTGTGACGGGGCACCAGCTGTTGGAAGAACCATTAATCACTCTAATACACAGACTTTGGCTGATGTTGCGGTAGAAATTATGTAACTTAAGGCAGTGGTTCGTCTGCAAATCGCTTGGGTGGGGCAAGAGACCTCGCGAACCATCTACCCCACCCGCTTTCGCTTGCCACCGCAAAAAATAAATAAATAAAAATCATCATAATTAAAGGGAAGAATGGTGCTGCTTTTGATGTGACTTGCATCTTGGACCAGCCATCTTGGAGAATCACTGACCTAATGCATCTTGGACCAGCCTGCGGACCACACTTGGAGAATCACTGATCTAATGCATCTTAGACCAGCCATCTTGGACCACACTTGGAGAATCACTGACCTAATGCATCTTGGAGAATCACTGACCTAATGCATCTTGGACCAGCCATCTTGGAGAATCACTGACCTAATGCATCTTGGACCACACTTGGAGAATCACTAACCTAATGTGTTTTCGTTACAATATTCATAATCAATGTAAAAGTTTAATAATTAAATATGTTACTACTAGTCTAAGAGCTTTCGAATCTGGCATGTAATTTACTAGTTAGTCTTTACAAAGTACAACAGCTTTACAGTTCCTCACTGTTCGAGACGCTTGGATAACATAAATGATCATTCAAATTAGCGTTACCTCATATTTAAAAGGTGTGACGACACGAATTTCCCAAGGAAAATCAAACTCCAGAAAATTCTACCCATCCGAGATGAGGCTCCAGAAAATTCTACCCATCAGGGATGAAGTTCCGGATAATTCTACCCATCGGAGATGAGGCTCCAGAAAATTCTACCCATCCGAGATGAGGCTCCAGAAAATTCTACTCATCAGGGATGAAGTTCCAGATAATTCTACTCATCGGGGATGAAGTTCCAGCTAATTCTACTCATCAGGGATGAAGTTCCAGATAATTCTACTCATCAGGGATGAAGTTCCAGATAATTCTACTCATCAGGGAGTTTTAAGCGAAACTTCCTTGTCAATCTTCTTTTGTGAAGTTATACCGTATACAACTTTTATCAAGTAACAGTTTCCAAAAGGAACTTTTTTTTCGTGAGCAAAGCGCTAAATCAAATCACAGCTAAATAACCTTACTTATCCTTCAAGTTACCGACTTATTTTTCATACCGATCGCCACCGGTAGGATTCATATGCTTCAGCACATTGAATAATTGTATGTATATTCTGTTAGTTAACATTCTGCGTATGTATACATAGGCACAACTTTCACGGGTCTTCAAGGATAGAATATGTTTTTTGATACAATATCCTCATACATACCTTAAGTACAGAAACTCTTCCCAACTTTTGAAACCAAAGTTCTGCCACTGTGTTTATACTGAACTGACCAACAAAATTCGGCGAAATCACGTATTTTTTATGTCAAATACACATGGGACACCAGCAGTATCGAGTTGGATAATTTTGTTTGTTTGTTGTTAAGCACTAAGCTACACAATGAACAATACCCACCATGGGTATCGAAACTACATTTTTGGCGTTATAAGCCCTCAGACTCACCGCCGAGCCATTGGGGACCCGTTGGATTAGCTGTAATATTTGCTTTTTATTTATTTATTTGCGTGACTCATATATTACTATGAGAAGCACGAGCAAGTTGGTGCCCAGAGTGTGGAAAAATGTGTTAAAAAGCTGTCCCTTCGGTAATTTAAGGGTTAAAATGAAACCATAAAATGCATTTGGAAATATCTGGTAAATTTTATTTTCTAAGTCAATTTTAAGGAAAAAAAAATTACAATTAGTTCTGTTAAAATCTTCGAAATAACAGTTGACTTACTTTTAGTCGGTGTTTCTTAACCATTACTGACATCTTGACTTTAGAAACTACTACCTGGTATTAAATTGGAGAGAAACGGTCCGGAAAGGCGTTCCACCTCTTGAGGATTCAAGCCATTAGCATTCCTGGTCTTCTGATTGGAATGTCAAAGTGGCTCACAGCACAGTGCTTGGCTATGAATCTGAGGGTTCATGGTTCGCGTCCTGTTGCCACAAAAACTCGCTCAGTAGTTTGAGGCTGTGTTTGCGCTAAAGGAATGAAGGTCAAATTTCATAATTTGGTTCGACAAAAGCTGGCGATGGGTGTTGTTGACCAGCGGGCTTCTCTCAAGTTGCCCACAAGTGGTAAGCCTGAGGGTTTATGACGCTAAAAATCATGTTTCGATACTTGCAGAGGGTAAAGCACATGAAATCCGTTGTGCAACTTTGTGCCTAACAACAAAACTCCCGTTAGTCTTAGGATATGAACATTAGGGACGGCTATATGCAGATAATCTTTTGCTTAACACTGCTCACCCGCAAATTCTAAATAACAACACTGAAGAAAATAGTGTTTGAAAGTCAAAATAACGAAATCATATTTATTCAATTCACTTTATTTTCACCGAAATATGTCAATATGCAGAACGTTTAAGAACGATATAAAATTTAACATTCTGAACAATTTCTTAAAGTTCAGTAAAATGATTTCCTAAAAAACGTCGTTAAACTACATTCTAACAAACTTTTGAAACATTATATGACCCGACAATATTTATATATAACTTTAAACGAAACTTAAAACAAGATGGCAGCACAATGTACGTAGCGGCGGTGAAAACATTAGTGAACGTTAGAATATCATTGGCGCCATATTTTGGTAAGAACGGTAACAGTAGCTATTTATGAAATACAATATGACATACGCTAAATATTATGATCACATGACATGGAAGTTAATTAATGAAATATTCTTAAAAGTAAGTATTGTAGGCGGTTTTCGTTCAGTAAAACTTGAGAGCGATATCCAAATGGTTAGTCGAGTAAAGAAGAAGCTGTTGCGTCAGCGAGGTCACGTGACTAGTGTCACGCTACGTTTTCTAGAAATATCCTGTTCCTTCGTGAATGCCCTAGCATTTACTAGATTGGGGGGTAGTCTGGTATATATAAGATTGTCACAACGT
>NW_013671934.1:26728-29882 GCF_000517525.1 Limulus polyphemus | reverse complement strand
GTTTTATTTAAGAAAGGACTTGTGTCGCAAAAGTTTCGTCGGAACGAATTGACGGGAAATCAATTAACAAACGGAAACGTAACAAGGCCTAGGATGAGATGGTTGAGTAAAGTGTAGAGACGAGAACGATAGAAACGTGGTAATGAATGCAGTTAAAACATTTTCAGTATTACAAAAAAGTTCGAAAACATTTTAATTAAATGCAGATAACGTGGTTGCCTGCGACGAACAACCAATAGGTACCTTAATTAAACTTTGAATAAGTGTTCAACGTACAGGAGATTCTAACCGTGAACCAGTAAGGACACGTTATCGTTGTACAAGTAATAACTTTCATGGTAAGACTTAGAATGTAACATCCAACCTAAATCAGGTTTCCAGATGTGATAAAAATAAAGTATTTCTACCTACTCAATGCAAAGTAATGAAATCACTTTAACATTAATTAACTTTTTACCCAAACACACTATGTTTATATATACACATTATTCCGTAAACCTTTCCTTTGATTTTTTTTCAATGTACGGTAAAACAAAACATAAAAATAACTGCGAAAAACAAAATTAAAGTAACAACAGCCCAACTGCGAGACTCGTGGCTCCAAGAAGAACCTCCAACTTGTTGGTGCTGGGGCTTGAGTTCCCGCTAAACTTGTCACACTTTCCTGCTTCAATAATGGTAGCCACAAAACCTAAGATCACGTCCCTGGCCTTTCTACAATCCTTTGTCAAACGCCTTATACAATGAGATACGTCCTTGCCATAACTGGAAAACACACACAAAAAAAAACATGACATTGTATTCAAATATTCTTATCATTTTTATTTCCGAAACTAATATTTTTAGTTAATTTGTTTTGTTTTTGAACGAGATACTCTTTCTTACTTTACAACAAGGACGTAAACAAATAACCGGAATTTCAGGTTCGCTTATTCAAATATTTTCAGTATTTCCCCGTGTAATTAAAAAACCCTCCTGTTGGCTGTGTTTTCGTTACCATAACAACACTATCGTCGTCATTCGCCCCCTACACTCCACGAATATTCAACCCATAAATATTTCAACCCCAGTACAATCCAAACCCCTATCAAATATACGAATGTTTTGGTTTGGTAAATAGGTGCAACCATGTTTAATGATAGAAGTTAAAATTAAAAATAACAACAGGCAAGATAACCAAATAATGGGTTACATTTAAATTCACTCAGAAACGACTTGTCATTCTAATCAAGTAATTTTTATCGCACTGAATCCAGCTTTAATTAGATCACTTAAAATATTTTAAATTAAACATTTTAATTATATATCACTGTTACAAAAGTTTTCAGTTTGAGAGCATTTCGAACACTCGATCAAAATATTTGCTCACTCACGTGCATAAGTGTTTGGAAAGTAATTTGTTGCTGACATCAGCAGCGTGAGTTTTCTGTATGCACTGCTGGAAAGACGTAATGTTACGGCGAAATCTTTCGACACACTCGTATCCGTCTGCTTCATAAAAGCCTTCACAAAAAACAAAATCGTAGGAACTGGGTAACATCTAAAAACTTTAAATTAACGTCGGCGAGTTAAAACCCTATCGACAAGAATTAAACTTAAACAAGTACATACGAAATGATTGTCAATTACATAATATGAAAGTATATTAATAACAAAACTTCCGAACATTATGAGTCTATAATTTGGTTTCTCATTCTTCGTCTAAGATTTCACTTTTTTAATCGTCAAGATCAACGTAGCTGATACTAATTATCACTAAACCACTAGAGCAAAAAAGAGGTATCTGTATTAGTGTAGATGGGTTCGTGAGGGAGTGAATTTGGAGCTTTCAAAGATAATATCAACGTTATTGAGGATAGTATGTGGGTTTGAGTAAAATAGCTGACTTCGACACTCAGATGTCAATGCGACGAAGGCAGTTTTAAAATATATTATGTTACTGGCTTTACATTTAAATAAATAACTTCAGAAACAAGATACGGCAGATATTAAGCGCTGTTCTTACACGATTGTCGAGGAAACCTGGTTTTCAAAAGTGGTTTATTTTTTTTATATTGAATATTAAGGGGCACAATCCCCGTTAATGAAAAATTGGGTTAGATTTGTCCCTATAATTATGAAGAGATGATAATTGTATTGGGTTTCTACTTGAATATCGTGTCACTGATTTCAAGAAAAACAGAATGTTTTAAATAAGAAACGAAATGCTTTATTTAATAATCCCCCGCTTTCGGACTGAAGGATAATCCTTCATGGGGGTTAGAAGGCCCTTCACCAGGGATTAGAAGGACGTACATCAGGGGATAGACGGTCTTTCATCACAGATTAGATGGACCTACATCATGGGTTAGAAGGTATAACAAATAACTTACTGTCAGGACATGTTACAACGTTTCCATTGTAATTGTGAGTTTTTAAAATAAAAATTAAACAAACTAGTCAAAAACAGAAAGTGTCACATAACACACACACACAAAGCAGGGCACAAGCTACAAAGTGGGTTAAATAACATGCATTCTATCATAACCCACAACTTGGAGGAAACAGCATCTATCAAGCTTAACCTTTGTTCATATGTTGAATAGAAAAGTAGCAGGTTGAATTTATCTGTTTTAGTCTTATTGTTTAGTTAAGGCACAGACAGGTGTATAATTTAATATAAAACTTAGATTCTGTTTTCATTCCTCTAATGAAGTTCAACATACTTCTTAAGTTCTTTTCTTTGTTGTTACATAAATAATCCAAGCCAGTGGTCATAATGTTGGTGTATTCTCGTAGATTGCTTCGTTCCGATTCTCTCAAACAATTCATTTCTTGAAACTTTTGCGAACATTTGATGGTTGATTTTAAGTACCTAAAAATAATCTGATGTCAGTTTACAGAAAAATAAAATTTCACTGATCTATAAGAAAAGAAAAATTCTGAAATCCTATCTGTAAAGTGTAAAACAAACAACATTTATAGGCATGGCAAAATAGAACTTTTTTTGGCCTAATATTCCAATTTCTACCTTGAGCATTGCAGTCAATCATTCAGTTGCAAACCAAAATCACTCATGCCTATTTTTACATTAAATTTTATTTTTTCTTCTAAGTTATATAGTCAGAAATTATGTAATCGCATAAAATCATAAATAATATTCAACGTTAAACTG
>NW_013671934.1:21904-26510 GCF_000517525.1 Limulus polyphemus | reverse complement strand
CAGTTTAACGTTGAATATTATTTATGATTTTAACTTTATACACAAGTGCCAAAATACTATAATTATGTAATTGTATATTATAATCTGGCTTCCCAAAAGTTAAAAATATTTTTCCTAATGTCGACAATTCTTTCGGTATCGCTAACACTAACTTGATCTTACTCACCCACACAGATTTTCGTATCCATCTCCATTTTTGATACTTTTCAAACTTTTTAGCGAAATTTGTTTCAAAGGAAACACATTCGAATTCACACAAGCTACAAACTGGTTACTCGCTTGACTCACATCTTCGTTGTCACAATCCTCAAAAACATCTTTGGCTGTATCAAAGGCCGATACATTAAATATCACTAGAAAAACAAGTATATACAAGACTCGTTACAAAGGATTGTAAACGTGCTTTGATTTCACAGTCTTTTATATTTATAGTTCAGTACTAAGCTTATTTTTTCCTCACATACAAATAACATATATCTATAATATATCAAGAGTACATTTCTTGATTAAAAAGATGACAATAATAATCCATCATATGAAGATAGAGATATTAACATCTTGTCTTGATGGAACAACAAGTGATTGATTATTTTAAGTTGTTTTTGTTATACACACAAAACTACACAATGGGATATCTTTACTGCGCCTATCATGGGTATCGAAACCCAGTTTTTAGCTTATAAGCCTTCAGACTTACTGCTGAGCCACTGGTGGGAGAGAGCTTTATTTTTAGGAAACACAATAATACCGAGGCAAAAAAATGATAAAACTTGTATTCTTAGTGATCTCTTTACAAATCTCAAACCTATCTTTATAACTTATGTGTGTGCTTTTACTCCTGCTAAATTGAAGCCCGTTTAATTACATTTAATTTTGAAATAACAATAATAATTGAACTTTATAAAGAATTTTCAGCTAGACATCTGTTACCAGTTTAGGTCACAGACGTAAATATTGCTTGTATGAAGGTTGTTAAGCACGAAGCTACACAACGGGATATCAGTGATGTGACCATAACGGGTATCGAAACCGGGCTTTTAGCGTTATAAGATTTACTGCTTAGCTACTGAGGGGGGGGGGTAGACTTTATCTAGAAAACAGTGTCACTGTGAATATCACTTGCGTTTTACTTACCAGAAGGCGACACACATAAAAAAACTGTAGTCGTTGGTCTTATAACTTCTGAATGACTATATATATATTCTTAACGTATATACAACTTTTGAAAATGTTCCTAAATAAAAGAAGTCGAAAATTTTATAACTTCAGAAGGGGTAGACTTGTATGATGTATCACTCGCAACACTACCTTGTATAAAACATTCGGTCCTGGCTTTCAGATGGCGCTACAGAGACAAACAGCCGAAATATTCGGAACAGTCTTTTTAAGAAACATTTCCAGAACAGAGCCGGTAATTACGCCTTAAATCATCTCTTGATTAATAAACATTGTCATGAAATGTTCACATATTGAATATTTATTACAGTAAACTGATAATTTATTGCGGGCTACTGAATCGTAATTCAACAACGATCGTACAGACCCAGCGTAGTCGATCACTAAATGTTAACATTGTTACCGGTGCTTTAAATATACTATGAGATATTTTTACTCATATTTTAAAAGTAAAATCACACAAACAATTTCTTAATATCTAGCCCGACATGGCCAGGTAGTTAGGGCGCTCGTCTCGCAATCTGAGAGCAATGGGTTCGAATCCCCGTCCCACCAAGCATACTCGCCCTTTCAGCCGTGGGGCGTTATTATGTGACGGTCAGTCAATCCCACTATTCGTTGGTAAAAGAGTAGCCCAATAGTTGGCGGTGGGTGGTGATGACTAGCTGCCTTCCTTCTAGTCTTTCACTGCTAAATTAGGGGCGGCTAGCGCAGATAGCCCTCGTGTAGCAATATGTTGGAATGATAAATATTTCTACTACATATCTACTAACAAAACATAAAGTTTCACAACATTCCGTTTAATTTAAAACAACAAACTTTACGAAAATACTAATGTTGTGGTCATCAACACAGCAAGCCAGTAATAATGACATAAAAAAGCGGGGATTTAACAGTACTCTCTTCAGTGTTTTTACCACAAGCCTCGAGAACTGGTCAGACTTCATCTAGAAATGTTTGTAATCACGGTAATGAACAAAGCTCACATTTCTTATAATGTCGTCAAAAGTTCTGTTTTTATAATTAGTTTATAGTATTTATTGTTCACCAAGCACAAATTTCATGTTTTAACATTTGTCTCGAGAAGTTACAACATAAGTAAACACAGAGCACTTTACAACTACGGAATAATGTGAAGAAGTTATATTCAATATGTGTAAAACATTTAATATAGCTTGTACAATACCTACGGAACAATGCGTAGAATTTTTATTTCTTTTTATGTGTGTGTAAAGTATAACTTATACCTACAGAACAATTGGAGCGGCGTGTTATTTAGCTTTTTTTGTCAGTATCGAGTCAGTAATTCAGCAATAATTTAAGATCAGTTAAATATAAGTGCTGGAAAATACCCGTGTTACTATGGGAGTTAGCGAATCTGACGTGGTAAGCTTGAAGTAGTCTGTATCAGTATTGACAGAATAGGTTGAAATGCTAACACGTATGGTGACTGATCTACTAGTAAGAGAACCTAGGTCTCCTTCCCCTCCACTCAACCAAAAACTTCGAGAGTTCATTGTACCTACAGACCTGTGGAAAAAATTCATCGATTTACGTCACCACAGTCAACTCACCACCCCTGCCCGTTAAAAAGTTCGACGGTAAGTCAGTTTTTTATGTAACAGAGTTTCTTAAAAGTTTGGAAAGGCATGTTTATATTTATCAAGTACCCGAGAATATAGGGTCACTAGAATGGTGGAAGGCTTTCGAACACTGGGGTTAATTTGAACTCAGCGGTGTTAGATAATACAGAATTGATTAAGAAACTCTTTAGTAGAAGGTTATGCGGGGGAGTCACGAGATAGTTAGTGAAGTATTGCTGTTTGTCATTCGATATTGTAATTAATATAGAAACGTGATTTTGGAAAATTGTTCTTGTTGTTTTGGAAATAGGTTTTTTTTTGGCCTTTTTCCTGATTCCATTATTTGAAATAATTAATATTTTATTGTTCACTGGCATAAAATACCCACACTCCGCTGCGAGATTTTAGGGTTCCCCTCATGATTCAAAGAGGTCTCAGTGTACCAGTCAAGCGTCTCCATTATCTTAATTACATCTATAGCTACCCCAATTCTTTAATTGATTTGTCTCTTGCCATTTCCCGAAATTAATTAAACTCTTTTTTTGTTAAAGCAAATAGCTTTAATTTAGCTTCTCAAATTCGTTTTTTAACCGGTATTTTTATATGAATTCTTTCCATTCTTCGAATTCTCCAATATGCTCCGCTTCATATCTTTCTTCCCATGTTTGTGTTGAAAAATAATATCTGACAGAAAAGCTCCACTCATTCAGCAAGTGAGAATTAGAAAAAAATATGATATTTTTTCTACAGACCTTCAGGAAGAAGAATTATGAGGCTATAGGGCAAAAAATTGGCCAACAATCTTTTCAGCCAAATTAAAAAAATAATACCCAGGTGCACACCCTCAGAATCCCCTTAGTTTACGTGCAAAGTTTCAGGTCTCTAGGTTATTTCTTCTTGTAGCTATGGCGGTCAAACACACACATACAAGCTTTTTTTCTTGTTATAGATTAACATTAGTATCAAGTCCAGGCCAGACACATATTTATTAACTATGTTTTTGGAAAGTGATAAATTTTATTCCAAGTGTTGTTAAAATTTAATAATTGTTGTTGAGCCCTGGTTGTAGCGGAGCATTTTTGACCGTTAAGCAATGTGGAGATCACATTATATAACTTGTACAGCACCTACGGCACGAGATGGAAGTGTTTCCATATTTGTAACTCATATTTCGTTGTTTCTCGTAATTTGTAGCGCATATTGGATGGATTTAGACATTTTGACAAAAACATAGGAAAGAAAGTGACCATTACGTTTCACATAATAATAAAGCTTTTTATTTCAGTCAACGTTTCGCCATTGCGTCTTCATCAGGACTACTAATATAAAAACTGACTGTTGCGAAAATAAATTAACCTACATATATAAACTGAAATAAGTAAACCAACGTCCACTACACTTTATTCCATATTTAGCCCCAGTTCATCGCTAAAAGCTTTTATAAGCAATATTATTTTTGAATTAAAACAACCACAGTTCCTCCATTAAATGAAATAAGAGATATTAAATTGCTGTAATAACCAAAATAAAAATTAGCGATATTATCTAAGATACCTTGCTTAACACGTTTAATTTATAAGGATACGACAAAAACTAAAAAAAAAAAAAAATGTACAATTTGGTAATTGTCTCGGTTACGTCACAATATGGATTTTGTTTGCTACAATCCTGACATTGCTTCGTAAGAACTCAACCCTTTAAATTCGGTGACGAGGAACCGACTTTGAGACTAATAATGGCTGGAGACGGCTTAAATGGGTAATGAAGAAAAACTTTAATATAAGTTTAACATGACAGCAAATGTACAACGTTTCGTACCTGATGATGACAAAACCTTGTCGAAACGT
>NW_013671934.1:15380-20904 GCF_000517525.1 Limulus polyphemus | reverse complement strand
GTATTTACTAAAAAAAAAACAGGGATAAAACTTAAAAGCGACTTTTGTAATCAACTTTGAAGTGCAACCTATGCCAGCCCCATAATTTAAAATAATAAATATTCAATTATTCTGATAAATCCAGGGAGACTTCATTGCGAAGACGTGTGTGGAATAATACACTGGTCTAGCCACAAGTTCAAAGTTAGCAGCGACACCAATATTTTAACACAGCCATAACATAATTAAAGACACGCGGTCCCGTTTCCCAGAGGATAGTGAATCCATCCTGACGAGGCAAACACCGTACTGAAAAATCACTGTGCCCTGGATAAATTCTTCATACTTTTAGTTTTATTTACGCTGGCACAACTAAATACGCTTTGGAAGATTGTGATTGTTTGTTCAGTCCTCCATATTGTCAGTTCGATACGGTATTAAAATTAAATAATACAACTGTAAACTGTACGATCTGACGAAGAGCGCTAGCTCGAAACGCCATCCTTCTTTAAATATAAAAACTTGGCGATTGATCAACCTATAATTTAATTTTGATATTTTCGTCGCCAATGCAATTTCAAGTTATTTATATTTTTAGTTCGATACGGTATTATACGGTGCTTAAATTAAATTGAAGGATTCATATTTACTTTAGGTGCAAAATAGTAATTAATAAAAGAGGGATTTACAGATATATAATTGTGACGAGCACATAGACTTTAACCAAGTAATTTATTTTAACCAAACCAGTTTTTCATCGAGTTCTCGTCCTAACACGTGTATTTACATGTACACAATTTGAAAAACAACTTAACAAGTACCACGTACAGAAACGATACCCATGTAATTAGTATTACAAGAGCTTTCACAACAGACTATTTTAAAATAGGTACGACTAATTATGTCTTATACACAATAAGTTGTAGTATTACAGGTTGAAAGTATTAAATTTAAAGGAAATCCTATCTCTCGTTCGTATAATACGCGAACTACAGCGTATGTGGAAGACGTGTTACATTAGCCTTAGTAACAGATCCGTTATTAAATCAGGACTTACCTGAAACTGAAAGAAGTGTTAACACTGCAATAAATCTAGCACGCATATCCTGAGCGTATCTCTGACGTGTACTTCTCATGACAACTTTGTCCTATCTTTTAAATTCTGCGTTCAGACTATAAAACTTACATTTTACCTAACTCCCCTAGGGTAGGTTCGTCTTGCCAGTTTTAAAACCTTCTATTATTCTTCACTCTTACAACACGCCACGCTCAAGAGGGCGTCACGTGAAGTGAATAAACCTAGAAAGTCCAGTGAACTCTCCCTTTTTACAATCGAACGTAGCAAAGATGGCAGACGACAAGAAAAACGAGGGATTAACTCTTGGCTCTCTATAATAGTGACGTAAACATACTGCTCTCCTCGTGCTCTGTTGATGCTATCTTATGACATGCGTAGTAGGAACGTCTTCTGAAAATGAGGTAAGACCGAGAGCCGTTTGTTACAATACAATGGCGACAGAGTGTAGCAAATACGAAATACATCTCTTAGCTAGATGATTCTGTTTAATTAACGCGTTAATAACGTAGTGTGTATAAAACTTTATCGAATAATTTCAACGGACTTTCATGTAAAAATTATGTTGTTTTTTATAAGTATGAAAAAAATAATAGAAAATACTTGGTAGAACGAATGTCCACTAGGTGGTGTTATAAGCATCACAGGCGTGGAAAACAAGTAATAATCTGAACTAAAGATTTCGCCTCACTTGCCGCCCAGCGGTATGCTTGAAGGTTTATTTCGTAAAAATCCGTGGGTCGATTCTCGTTATGGGTACCAAACAGGTAGCTCATTGATGTCACTAACTACTGGTTTTAACTGTTAAAGTATTACCCGTCCAGGGGCATAGGAAGCGGGGGGGGGAGGTACGCCTCCATTTCTTTTCAATCTGTCCAAGTAAAATGAGAAAAAATTACTCTCTGGAATATAATAAAAGTTAATAATGGTTGGAGACGGCTTGAATGAGTAATGAAGAAAAACTTTAATATGAGAATAAAAGTTAATCCAAGAACTTCCAGGGCCCTAAGGCGAGCCCTGGATCTCAGCCGTCTGTGGCGCACGTTCCCTCCCTTCCCTTGGTCAAATAAATCCCCACACACACATATAGTAGGACATTTTGGAAGGCCAAGTGTCGAAAGGTCGTAAATATTGTTACGACAGCGGTAGTCACGTGACTCTAGTAACACGTCATGATATTCTAGAAGGATCGGGGAACATCATGAATAATCCAGTATGTGCTAGGCGCCCTCTATTCCTGTGTATAAGTGCGCTGGATAATGTGAGACGAATTAATCGGAATTGAATTGCAGACAGATAGAAATAAAGACGGACAATTGAGTCAAGCGTGGTAGTGACCGTAAATAAGTGCGTGAATCATTGTGAATTATAGCGTGTGTTTAAAGTGACTGTGGAAATTAAGTGTATTGCAAAGTTGAACTGAGAAAGAATAAACTAGTTTTATTTAAGAAAGGACTTGTATCTCTGAAGATCCTCGGGGAGAATTTATACCGAGAAATTAACAAACGAACACAGAGGCGTAACAATATTAACTAATCATTACACTCACGTAAATAAAGTTGCATTCGACAACGACTGGAAACTCGTATCGCTTGAATCTGTGTTTGACTCCTCTGAGGAGAGGCGAGCCCATCTCAAGGAGTATAAAAATTGATATGAATTAGGGGTTTTATTCTTCCATGAATGTTATTTGGAATAGAGGGTAACTTGTGCAATGTTGGATTCTGAATTCCAGCGGAATTCTTTTCGTACTTGTCGCGTATGGACGTGTGTGAAAAGTATACTCTCAATCCCAGTAGACAATTAAAAATCATAACAGAATTAGAGTAGGTGAAATACTTAACGACCATTTTTCACTGTGAGTAATGATTTTCTTTTATTTTTTAATTGCGACTGTTTTTATACTTTGTTTTCCGTGTTCAGTTTAATCTCTGCGTAACATTTCCGATATTACCGACACTTTAGAACTTGTGTCGGATATTACTCGAATGGAATACCACTAAAGAAGTCTACTTTTTTTCAAGATTTGTTAATAAACAGACTCTCTAGGTCTTTTGTTGGTTCCAAGTCTGTGGTGGCCTCTGTTGGCCAAAATGATCATGCAATTATTCAAACTTATCTTGAGAAATTATCTGAGTTTGAACATTTTTTATTATAAAAGTTTAATCATTCCGAACTTTCGAGTATTGTTTAGCCAATGTTGCGCCATATGTTGGCCAAAAGTATAATTTGTAAATACTGGTTACATTAGTGGCTAAAACACTGTTGCGTCAGCGAGGTCACGTGACTAGTATCACACCACCTCTTTCTAGAAATATCCTGTTCCTTCAAGAATGCCCTAGCATTTACTAGATATGTGTTAGTCTTGTATATATAAGACGCTCACAACGTGACGGGACAACAAGGTAATGAGTAATTGAATGTATGCGGACAAAATATTGTTGGCCACGTGAGACGTGAATTATAGTGTTTGTTACAGATCGACTGTTGAAATTAAGTGTATCGTAAAGTTGTATTCGGAAAGAATAAACCAGTTTTATTTAAGAAAGGACTTGTGTCGCTAAAGTTTCGTCGGAACGAATTTACGGAAAATTAACTAACGACTGGAAGCGTAACAACACCATCACGATGTACAGTTACTTTACGATTATCATATAACGGAAGATAAAGTCAAATTCCTGGTATTCTGCTTTCTATTGGCTTCCAAGCTGTAGAAAAGTATCTGAATTGTGTGAGGATACGTCTTTCCTATTCCGAAAGTTCAAATTTCGACTTAAACGTACCTGATGATGACAAAACGTTGTCGAAACGTTGTACATTTGCTGTTATGTTAAACTTATAAAGTTTTTCTTCATTACACATTCAAGCCGTCTCCAACAATTATTAAACGAAGTACGTTTTATTGTTACGTGTTGTATACAGATTTCTTTTACTCTCCGTTCCAGACTGCAGGTGCATTATAGAAGTCAGGTTACCACAGTGTTAATCTAAACCTACGTTTATCCAGTATTAATTGTTGTTTGGTTGGTCATTTAAGTGTGAAGTTACTACACACACTGGGCTGATTGTGCTCTGTCCATCGCGGGGAATCGAACCCTAGATTTTAACACTGTAAATATTTAAGGTTACCGCTGGTCCTCCGAGGGATTCCAGTATTCAATCTATTTAATTTCAAAGCAGATTAATTTTGTTTTCACCTATCCTACTTACAGAAGCTAGCATTTGCTTCAGTTTTAATTTACATCCGGCACACGGATTTCAGTTAGGGCCCGCCAACTGAGGGTTCAGAGAATAGAGAGTTATGGAGTATGTGTTGTGTTTTTCTCCTATCTCCAATCCAGTTCGTCTCGAAGAAAATGTAGAAATACAAGTATTACACCAATAAAGGCTACACTAAAAATAAATCCATAATGTAAAACAAAACGAAACCCAATAACCTAATTAAAATTCAAATGCCTAAAACTGCACGTTCAAGCACCGAGCATTTTAAAAGTGAATTTACGTTCCTTGTGCACCCAAGAAAAGTAAAGTTGAGTTCTTACTTGAGCTACTCTCTGTATCCAAATTGAAATTTCGAAAACAATTACATATTAATTCGGGGGGCGGGGGTTAACACACGAATGAGGATTTTTGTCTCAGAATGAACATATTAACAAATTGTCTTTTGACATCAAAGACCTAAAGTAAAAGATGATGAGCCTCAATTAAGAAGAGAAAAATTAATATTGTTGGAGTGGAAATTCATGTGACAAAGTGTATGTTAGAACCTGTAGCGAGTGTAACACGGACTGGTGCTACTGTTAGAACCTATAGCGAGTATAACACGGACTGGTGCTACTGTTAGAACCTGTAGTGAGTGTAACACGGACTGGTGCTACTGTTAGAACCTGTAGCGAGTGTAACACGTTTAAATAAAA
The DNA here is from genome assembly GCF_000517525.1 of Limulus polyphemus. Classification (NCBI taxonomy): domain Eukaryota; kingdom Metazoa; phylum Arthropoda; class Merostomata; order Xiphosura; family Limulidae; genus Limulus; species Limulus polyphemus. The sequence continues at coordinate 15,933 of NW_013671934.1, read as the reverse complement.
CACCAAACAACACACTGAAGTGGTATGAGAAGAGACTGGTGCTACTGTTAGAACCTGTAGCGAGTGTAACACGTTTTAAATAAAACACCAAACAACACACTGAAGTATAATGCCCATCATCTGTGTTTTTATACAAATTCATTGGGGGGTTTCAAACTCGTAGACTGTACTTTTATACAAGTTCATTGGGGGGGGGGGTCAAACTTGTAGACTGTACTTTTATTGGATAAAATATAGATCTGTGCAATACAAAAAGGTACCTAGATGTCTGATCACTGTATCAGACACACAGCTTAACATAATATACAGAGAACATAAAAATCTTTACAGCTGAGTGCTTATGGAGAAAGGAAAAATAAAAGATTAGTTGTCGTTCCCTGTAACTAGGAATGTTACAGATTTTAACACATTAGTTGTCGTTCCCTGTAACTAGGAATGTGTTACTGATTTTAACACATTAGTTGTCATTCCCTGTAACTAGGAATGTTACAGATTTGAACACATTAGTTGTCCTTCCCTGTAACTAGGAATGTGTTACTGATTTCAACACATT